>NC_092211.1:54323694-54330651 GCF_043381705.1 Parasteatoda tepidariorum
AATATATGTTATATATATATATACGAGCAGTAGTGGACAAATACAATAATAATCTGCATCGATTATAAAAACCTAAATACTAATTATTAACGACGTTTAGCTGTACTAATGAAAAAATCTATTTAAAACATTTTTTTCACCAATATTAAACAGGCATCTTCATATTGAAAGTGTTGTTTGTTTATTAAGTTTATGTATGTTTTTGTTGATACAAAAGTCTAAAATAATTAGGAACTTTAAAAACTCTTATTTTTTTTCAGTCTCTCTAAAGAACTTCCCAGTAACGAACAAAGGTATTTATCCAATGTTACAAAGGATTTATTCTTTTTCATTTAAAGAGGTTTTATACTCCTCCATTCACTGATGCTACCCCACAACATTGCACACCCTCCCCAGCGCTCTGATCTTGACAGAACCAAAAATGAGACAACCACCAGGGGGAGCAGTGCATACTCATATATAGATTTTTTTTTCTTCACCTAGCTTAAGGCTTAAGCAATTCTATCGAATATTTTTTTTCTTGTATCACGTTTGAAAAGTTTTCTAAGCCCCAGGGGGATTTTTTTTTGTTTAGGTTTTTTTATTCATTAGAATTTAAGATTTTTTCCCCTCATCCAATCGTTTTTTACCCGTATTCGATCGTTCCTTCGGAACACTTTTTGTTTAAATAGATTATTATTGGAATTTCCTTTATTTCTGACCCCCCACCCCATCCGGGGTAATTATAGGTAATTAAATTCGTATATGCATGGAAAGAGATTACGACATTGTGTACGCCCTTTCGAAGTTTAATAATAATTATTCCTTTTTGTAATTTTTTTTTCTTATTTTAATTTTTCCCATTCCTGTTTTCTATCGATGTTTTGTAATTTCTCGAAATTTTTTAATCGATTTTCTTTACAAAATGTTTAATTACCATATTTCACTTAACTCTTGAAAACAAAAGCGTTTTTTTCTTCTGAGTCTGAAATATCTGAATGCTTTTAATTATTTGAACAAAATTGAAAAAAATTATAAAAGGAAATCTTTTTTTCCAAATTAATGTTCAAGCGATAGAAAATGTATATATTTTTTTTCTCGAATACTTCAGGTAATTTATTCTACGTAATAAATATTACTGAGTAGTTTAAGATGAGAATGAGAATTGCCGTAGAGTTTTGTATTTACAAATTTTATATTTAACACGGGAAAAACTGATTTTTTTTTCTTCGTCCTAGAATGATGAATGATATTAAAATGTATCTTTGGCCTCAATCATCGAATTCTTCTGGTAATTTGCTCTATTTAATATAGATTACTGAGTATGAGATAAGAATTGCTGTATACTTTTGTGTAAACAAATATAAAGTTTAACACTGCTGAAAGACGAATAATATTAAAATGTATCACTGACTATCATTAAGAACTTCAGGTAATTTATTTTAAGTAATAAATTGTACAGAATGGTATACGAAAAGAGTGGGATTAACCGGAGAGTTTTGTATTGAAAAATTTTAAGTTAAAGAGCAAATTGAAAAGGAAAAGAAATTTGGGCAAATCTGGCAAGTTATGAATTTTAACATTTTTGATTTTGTTGAATGCGTTTTTTATGTGAAAGTGCTAGGCACGTGCTTTTTTTATTTTTGTGAAAATTTTATTTGTCAAGGCTTTGGAGGGGGGGTGGAGCAAGCTAAAGATTATCTGAAATTTGGAGAAATACTCGTCATTAACATGCAGTACTACAATATTTGTGAAATGAGTAAACTACAGTACTAGTCATTATTTCATGTTCTACTTTCACACTAACTATTAAGACATAATTACTTTTAGTGGAACTTTGAGCCGAAATTCAAAGATCATTAAAAAATCTTCGAAATAAGCTATTTCTTTAGAATTTGATCTTCAAAATCTACTTTTACCAACAGTAAACCAGATAGGTACATATTTCTGTGAATGCATACTAATGAGTAGTACTTAGAAAAACTCAATATATGTTACATTTGGCGTGGGCTTAAAATTGGAGTTAAAGTAGAAAGAAATTGAAATGTTGCACAACTTTCAAGGGCATAAACAACCTTCGCTATAGCTAAACAGTCATGAAATTCGTTGGAGAAGAAGTCTTGACTTAGTTTTTCAAAGCTCTGTCTCCAAGGAAAATAAAAAGAAATCCTTAGTTTAAGTGCCGTACACTTGAAGTAATGCAATGATTTTGAACTTTATATATATAACCTTGCCGTGGAGAACTTTCTGAGCTTTAGAGCAGACAAATGACTTAAATATTTTGAAAGTTATTAAACTTTCTTAAAAATCGCCAGTTTGTTGACATTGTTCCACCCAGAGGAAAATTATCGAAACCACAGCTTTATTCTCAGTTTTTGTAAATTTTTATGAGCCCAGGTATTTTTATGAGCTCGCATTGGAGTAAGTTTTTGAATATTACAAAATCGGACCACAAACGGTTTTCACAAAACTGTGATTTTTTTCCTTATTGACGTTTTGAACCTTTAGATAGGCTAAAATTGACCTAAGTAACAGTGTAACATGTAACATGAACATGAGTAACTAAGTAACATGAGAAACAGTTGCAAACTCACAGCAGTCATAAAAATAGCATATTATTCACAAAAACGCATCATTTCATATTACGACGGAGCTTTCGAAAAACAGTCTTAAGCAGAGCTGAAACAAAATTAATTCACGCATCTATGGTAACTGATTCAAGTTTTTTATAATATGGCCCCAACCTTTGAGGCTCGTACCTGAGTAATTAAATACATAAATAGTAATGAGAAGATAAGGAGTACCCAGTATAAGCGAAAACTAATCAGTAAAAATGTTTACACCATGCGTTTGACCATTGTAACAGAATAGATATTTTTACAGTTTCAACCATGGAAGACTGTGCATTACCTATTTCAGTAGAAAGGCTATTTTACAGTTTCAACTTTATTCAAAAGTTTTAAAATATGTGATTTAGGTCCAATATGAATATCTGAAGTTAACACCATCCCTCCCCCTAGGTTGAAGTTTAATAGTTTTTATAATAGACATTACCACACCTAATAGTTATTTAAGTCTTATACTGAAACAGAGAAAATTCTGACTCATACATAGTTATGTGTCTGATATTGCTATCCAGGCAAATGAGGTATTGATTACAATGCATTTAAGATATCGTTGGAAACCTCTACGTTCACTAACAATTTTATACTCATAAAAAATATTTATAAAATATTAAAAATATTTATGAGATATTAACTAAGTATAAAATATTTTATAATTAGTTAATTTAACACTTATAAAAAAGTTGGGTTGGTAAGTTCAGAAAAGTACATAACTGTATATTTCATGCACTAATTCTTTATAACCTTTAAACTGCATGAAATATTATTTAAGTAAAGAAGAAATAAAAATATCATCAAAACCTGACGAATCAGCGACGTAGAAATACGAGAACCAAAGCATTTAAATTTATTTGGTTGTCCGAGGAAGTTTAGCGGATTTAAAATTCATAATTAAATCAGCAGGCAATCAAATTAGTTTTTATATTTTTTATCCCTTCAATGACGATTACTCTAATTTTAAGAACGCTTTTTGTCTTTTTCCACTTAAATATTTATTTGCCGCCCCTATTATATATAGATTTTTACTTCATTCATTACTATACTGTGTTGCAAGGTAAGGAAAATTCATTATCCCTATGGAAAGAGCCTGTTTGCATTCAAGTGTTCGCCAAATGGATGCCAAGCTCCCTGCATGAACGTGTATTGACATCGCCAATTTTTGAAACGACGTTGCATAGTCTTCTTTTTGCTTGCTTTCTTAAATCGTGGGAAACGAGGAAAAGAAAACTTATAGAATAATCAATTAACAAGTAATAAGAATTAATAAAAATTAATAAAAATGATATTTAAAAATCATCATAAATATACGTCTTTTTATTCGTATTTATAGAAACTGAAGAAAGAGTAATAAAAATTGTTCCCTGCAGACGATTTTCTTCTACAACGAAACAAAGGAAAAAATTTCTTATCTCGCATTTGATTTGTTAAGGGCATGTCAGTATGCCACGCACATTTTTCAGTGGTCCAATAAGATCTAATGCTCTTGCAACGTCATATAGTTGTCTCCTTTTTAAAAACGAATGTTCTCCATATTTAGCGAAATATATCGCCCAGTAAGACTTCGAAACTATAAACTTTTTTTTTATAATTCTGTGATATACATCGTAAAAGATAGCGCGAATTAAATTTCTGCCCTACGTGTTTAACTTTTAAAAGCTTTTATATTGTTTTGAAAACATATTTGCATAATTTAATAAGGAAATGAAACGGAACTATATGCAGTCGCGGATGTTTACTTAAATCCTGTATAGCAATAGTCTTCTCTTAACTTGCAACTGAGTATATGAACGTTGTATCTGCAGAAGATTCTGTATATTTAATGTGCTTCTGATGTTATTTTGAACGACATCGTTCTTACTTAACAGAACTTAACGAACTAAATAAAACGTGATAGTTTTTTTAATCATAAATTATTTTTATGTATTCAAAACAGATCAAATGAATTACAAAGTAGGTTTTTTCAGGATCTTGTTAAATTTCCTGTAATATAAAGTCCAGAAATATACGTTATTATTATATTTTACCTTGCAGATGATGCAACTCCTTAGCTATTTAATGGAGCTCCTAAAAATATGTTAGCTAGTACACTCAGAGAACAAATATGCAAAAAAAAAAAAAATTGTTTTCACGGTGCGTTTCCTGTCTCGACCGAAAATTATTTTACAGCTTCATCTTAATTTAGAGATTTCAAGTTAGTATGCTATGTTACTAGTATGCGAGAACAAATCTGTAAAAATGTTTTCACTGTGCATTGCCTTTTTCAGCAGAAAAGCTATTTTACAGTTTCAACTTCATTCGTAGATTTCAAACTAGTTTGCAGTATTACCATTGAATTTTAACAAAATATCTACAAATATAACTTTGAAGAATAGCAGTGTAGGAATGAATAATAATTGAAGGAAAAAGAGAAATAATCAAAGAATGGATAAAAATGAAGGAATTTAACAGGGAACAGGGAATTAACAGAGAATCGTGTTCGCAAATTGAAATGAATAAATTACTCAAGAAAATGTATGAAAAAAAGGAATTATTTAATGGGAAGATAACCAATTATTGAGTTATGTACCAGTAATAAATGAAAGGAGAAGATATTGATGAGCAAAACGGATGAATATATGACCCAGAGAATAAATATTCTTTTTTTTTCTTCTTCTGCGCATTATTTTAGTAGCGTTTTTATTTTCGATAAAATTTCTAATATATGGTTGGTGATTAATTTAATAATACATTTATAGAAAGTATAATAGTTTGAATACGCGAAATTCTTAATTTAAAGCTTTTATTGGCTAAAAGCATATGTTGATGAGTCAATGTAACATTTTATGATTGCTTTATTTAAATAATGAAATAAAGCATTTGCATGGAAATTAAATAAAATATTAAATATAAAATTTTTTAAGAGTAAAAATAATTAGAATTTTGATAATAGGAAACACTAATTCTGATTGCGGCAAAAACATTAACTCTTGATTCTAGCTGTCAAGAAGGAATTGAAACTGATTATTAAAGTACCCCATCTAATCGAAAATAAGTCGAAATTCCGAAGAAGTCAGGTTTATATTCTCTCACACATGAAATCAATTAATACTAAGTTATACAACCCCCCCTTCTGTTTTTGAATGTTTTAGATTAAGTATCATTTTATTACGGTGCATTAATGTTTTTAAAATGTAGACGTGTTTCGAAATACTACAACAGTAGAAAAGCTATTAAAATTTTAAAATTCATCAACAATAAAATTACAGATACATTAGGTTTCCTTTTTAATGCTGATTTAAAGTTTAAGATTATTTATTTTTTAGCACAGAATTTCCTAACTTTCACACATTTTGTTAGAACTAACTAGAATAGCTAACTAACATTTTGTCAGAAGCTGCAACATTTTATTTTATAAGATTAATTCATTGTTTAATATTGATCAAATAATGAATTGAAGTTTAAAATTTTTCATTGTTATGCAGTAGGGCATATACCAATAATGCTAAAATTGACATTTTTCGATGTACCTTTTCTCAGTATCTAAACAAGATAGTGCTTCAATTTATTTTTTTAAACATAATATTTGCATACGCATGTTTACACTGTGATAACTGTTAATACATATCTTTGGCAGATATCGTTTTTAAAAATTATGAATCGAGAACTTTAAATTTTTTTCAAAGTTTCATCAAAAATCTTTGATAACTCAAAACGTATTCCTGTTAAGCTAAAACATTATCACAGCATACAACTGCTATAATCTCAATTACCCCCCAAAACTTGCATATCGATATCATAAGTAGTTTCTTAGAAAAGGTACATCGAAAAAGGTCAGTTTCAGTATTGTTGATATATGCCCTACCGACTCCCCTTAAAAAGTATGGTTTTAAATGTTTCATTGTTTACATTTTTAAAAAGTGTGGTTTTAAATGTTTCATTGTTTACATTTTTAAAAATTGTAGTTTTAAATGCTTCATTGTTTACATTTTTAAAAATTGTAGTTTTAAATGTAATTACTCCTTGTTAAAGTTGAAATTTCAAAATTATTTATACATATATTGAAAACCGTAACTGTATGTATTCACGCTAGTCTGATTCTCAAAGCTATAGTTCAATAATCACTTTTCAAGAAAACTATTCAAATTTCTTGTTGAGTATCTAAAATAAAGAAGATAGTCCACTTTTGTACGTTATACAGGGTGCCAGAAGACTATAGGGTCATGGATTGGCAAACTCGATCGAATAAACTTAGATTTTGCTGAATATCCATATCAGTAAAGACGATTCTGGCCACCAGATCCATTTCAGAACCCACAGTAAATGAGTACACAGCATTTTTCTGTGCACCCTAAAGAAAGGAATCTGTATATATATA
>NC_092211.1:54330662-54356589 GCF_043381705.1 Parasteatoda tepidariorum
AAAAAAAAAAAAAAAAAAAAAAAAAAAAAAAAAAAAAAAAAAAAAAAAAAAAAAAAAAAAAAAAAAAAAAAAAAAAAAAAAAAAAAAAAAAAAAAACAACTGGTTCGAGATAAGAAACAGAGCAATAAAATATCTATCATGGTTATGATTTGTCTCAAAAACACGTTTTTCATATTATTTGTGCTAATTTTAATTAAGAGATTAGCAAAATATTTTTTAACAGAAAAGAAATAAGAAAAATTAAAGAAATTCAAACGACGCATCACGCATTATTAAAAAGAAATCTACGTAGTACTGACATTGGCCGAAAGATGGCGGGACCCAGTCTAAAATAAGTGATCATTGTTTGAATGTATTCCACTTTTTGAAGTTACTTTTTTAAGCATAATCAATTGGTCATAACCCTCATAAAAGTTTAAGAATTGAAATATATTATCATTAAATTAAAACTTAACTGTATTTTTACATAAAAATAATTAAAACCATGAATTTGAATTGTATTATTACTTGCGAAGTAATTCTTTTCTGTACGAATAATGTTAAGATTTCATAGATTTTTTTAATCATCTTCTTTAAGGGAAATATAATGTCCTGAAGAGCAAAGAGTTTTTTTTTTAGACAAAAAAGTGTTTAAATTAAACAAATTTTAGTATTACAATGAAAATCAAAATTTATATTAAATGTTAAGAATCTGAATTTTTAAAATTTTTTTAAAATGGCATTTTCGGACACGCTGATACAAAATTCTGATACAGGAATGCTTAAATTTTATATGCTACTTAATACACCATGTAAGCTAGTTTAATTAAACTTAAAAAAGCATTAAAATTTTATTTTTAACAAACAGTTCATTTAAAAATAAAAAAAAATTTTCTTCAAAATTTTCAGAATTGCCGTATGTATTTACTTTAATTCATCTGTCATATATCGAATAAATTTGCTTTTTAAATGCAGGCCTGCCAACTACTACACTTTTGATAAAATAGTTTATAGAGTAGTAGACGCTTAAACAAATCTTTTAGAATTTTTGGTAGTTTTGCCAACATTTTAAAAGCCTTACCAAGATAGAGCTGGAACAAACTGGTGCTGCATATGAATTTACAAATCATTTATCTGTAGTGGTGTGGAAAATAAGTTTAAATTAATAAAAAAAAATAATAATACACTAAAATATAAACTTAGCTACCACTAGAATAAATTTTTCAAAAAGCGTAGAAAATTGGCTGCCCTGTAAATATATTCACTCATTACTGGTCTAAAGGTTTTTTATTCATGTAGAATTTTGCTAAAGCGTTCTGAAAAATACATTAATATTAAATAAATGCTACTAAAACATTTTATTTTTTAAAAATTATAAAAAATAAATTCATGAAGCTTTTAAATAAAATGTAGCTTTAATTAAATAATATTGGTATACAGTGTTAATAATCACAATTTTAAAAATAATGAAAGCGTAACAAACGCCACATGGTGGAAAAACAAATAAATTTTTTGTTTTCAAAAACGTCTTATACTTCACTTTATCTTAAAATACACTTTGTGAATATACAATAAAAGGGATAGTAGAGGGCTTATATCTTTATTATTTCGGCAAAATAAGTTTCTAACGGTTTATTTTCGAAATCTAGAAAAGCATGTATCCTTAAGTAGGTTTAAGTTATCCTTAGGTAAATTTAGAAAGGTATAAGTCCTTAAGGTAGATTTTATTACTATTTCGAAAGCATTGTTACTGAAAATGCCAAAAACAATATTACAATTTTTTTTCTTCGACAAGTTACTTTAAACAATAATGCATGACAATCGATTGTTAACTGTTGAATACTGAATTACGAATTCCTCATAAAACATTAATTTTCAATAGATGCTGGAATAAAGTTTGGAAGTAGAAACTACAGAAAATTTAAGGTAAAATTTAAATTTTGATTACGATGTAAATAATTGCATTGAACAAGCAAAACTAAACGACTCTTAATTTTTATTCTTAAACTAATTCAATTTATTTAAATGTAAAAGGAAGATACAGGTTACGTGATTGTTGGCTAATATGTCACATCCTATTGTAGCCGGCTGATGGATTCAGCCAAAAATTATCTAAAACACGTGAATGTTGCACGTAGACGATAATAAGAAAATCTAAGCCACCTATTAGCTGCTGTGAAATAATGATATTAGAAAGGGATAGGGTTAGAAAAAAAAATTCTTTATTGATTTCTTAAATTCGTCGCTGAAGCATATTATTTTTAGTTAAAGATGTAAAAGCAAAAATTTACAATTGTGTGCCCTCTTATTATTGGGGATTTTTTTACGCAAAGATCAGCACTGAAAAGTAATAGATTTTGTTATGCTTTTTTTACGAATCTTTTTAAAACAACTAAAACACATTAAAGCATTTAATATTGATGTTAATTCAACGAACAAAATTGTACTTCTGTTTCTAAATATATCTTAAACACAACGCGGGGTTTCTAAAAAAATAAATTGAACGAAATTTGTAGTCAATCCAAGGAGTAGGTACCCGATTCCGCCTTCAAACCCAAGTGAATATTCTATTATGTTTTGTACAATCTTTTCTGTCATTAATAATGTCTATGATCGAACAAATTTCAACTCGACTTTGTGAAGTGGCATTCCTTATGTAACAATGTTAGTTTTCAATATTCAATACAGCACTTCGCTTAATATGAGATACTACCTCATATTGAGAAACTATTATTCTCATAATGACGAAATCCTATCCTTTTCTTGCTAATGGGGACAAACCTACTAGAATAGAACATCTTCTACTTGGAGCACCAGCCAGAGGCATGGGACAAACAGTGGCAATGCGAATCAAATGAAATTGTTAGTTCAGAAGATATGAAACCCAATCCCACGATCAGCGAGTCAAATCTCGATGCACAAAAGGAAAAAAAAAATAAAAAAATTGAAAAAGGAATTGACACGTAGTTTGTATTTTTGTCAGATGTTTAAGATTACAACAAGAAGGAATTACGTATTTAATACGTTTTGATACTATCTTACGTATGAAATGTATATTTTAATACTATCCTACATATGTAATATGTTTTGACACTATCTTACATATGTAATATGTTTTGACACTATCTTACATATGTAATATGTTTTGATACTATCTTACATATGTAATATGTTTTGATACTGTCTTACGTATGTAATATGTTTTGATACTGTCTTACGTATGTAGTATATTTTGATACTATCTTACATATGTAATATGTTTTGATACTATCTTACATGTAATATGTTTTAATGCTATCATACATATGTTATTTGTTTTGATACTATCATACATATGTTATATGTTTTGATACTATCTTACATATGTAATATGTTTTGATACTATCTAAGAAATGCAATATGTTTAGATACTATCATACAAACGCAATATGTTTTGAGTTATGATATGCTTTATGCCTTTGAGTGATATAAATGTGACCAATCCCGAATAATTTGGTAGCATGAACTTTGGATGCAATAATGTTGTTCCTCTTGCTGTTGTCGTATGCCATTAAGGCAAGAGAGGTGTTCTTCTTTTTGTTTTCCAGAGGCGTGTACATCTATGGCCAAGAATTTAAGTTATGCCGCACACATACGTCCTAGCCCTATTTACAGAGAAGACACTTTCACACATCTGAACCAGACCGGACCATAAGTTTGACTTGAAGCAGAGTTAGATCAATCTACGATCCAGTACTCCTAGAGGTAATTTATTTTATTTTATAATTTTTATTTCATTTTTATTTTTTTATATAACAGTCGTTGAACAATCGACCCAATTTTTGGATTTACGGCTACTAATGTTCAACTCCGTAGCTTGTAACTTTGAACCCAATCCAGAAGACAAGGGAACTCCTGGATCAAATATTGGGGGAATTTTTGCCTTCGTGGAGGACTTTTTGATAGAATTAACCGGCATTTAACGAATTTTATAATTGTGAGCAAAATTTTTTCAATTCGATTAAAAAGCTCTCAAGATACAACGAAATACGCAAAAAGTAAAATTAACATTAAGGGGTTCAAACTTTGGACCCCTCTAATGACCAAAACCATGGGGACCATATTCCCAGATTGCGGGTACGCCTTATATTTTGGAGGTCAGAAAACTGAATCTGTCGAAAAAAATGTTTAATTTTTCAGGGAAAATATGTTATTGTATCTGATTTTGTAACTTAAAATGTCACTTGCACTAATTAATTAGCCTATTTGAAGGCATCTCATCAAACCATTAAGATTGAGTCCTCGAATGTTTAGATCCGGTAATTAAATCAAAAGTTATTCTAGGTGGTCCGTCTACTTTTTTGCGATCTGTACTTAGCGAATCGGTTAGACTATTGGTTTCAAAACACATTCATATCTTATTATTATTTTATTGTTTGTAAGGTTTTTGTTCATTTTTCAGGCTTTTTGAGTGGCAATTTTCAACCTGTTTATGGGAAATATTTTGCGATTAATATGCAAACGTTGTTAGTAACGACGCCATTATATTTTAACGGGACGCTCAGCACAAAACCTATCATTTTGTTTTTTAATTTTTTCATAACTTTAAAGTAAATTAAAGTAAATTGTTAGATTTTCTACAAAATGTGAAGTTTTATAGGCGATAATTAGAAGAATTTTCGATTTTATAGACAATGGCACCCCTTATTTATCTAATCGCGTCTGTGAAAACTATTTTAGCTACGTGTTGAGAATGGATCTGTAAAAATGGTTTCACAGTTCGTAGCCTACTTCTGCAGAAAAGCTATTTTACAGTATCAGCTGAATTATCAGAAGGTTTCAAGCTAAAGTATGCCGTTCGGTTTGAAACTAGTAATTGATATTACTCTAGTGTTCTACTAAATGTACACGAAAAAGTCATGTCATATAATTTACTAATGTACAGAACGCAAAATAATAAAAAGAGAGTGCCTTAATAACTTTTGATCTAATGATTTTACATACTAAAATGCAGTCGTTAACTACAGGGCCTAACCTTAAATATGCTAATTAATTAGTACGAGCTGTGGTGGCTCAGTGAATGGAGCGCTCGTCTTCAAATGAGGTGAACTGGGTTCGAATCCCAGTGAGGACTGATCGATACGAATTCTGCACCCGGCTCGCACCGATCACAGTGATGACGTAAAATATCCTCAGTGGTAGACAGATCATGACTAGAGTCTCATTGGCGTCAGGCTAACCATGGGTGGTTTTCGTAGTTTTCCTCCCCATGTAGCGCAAATGTCGGTTAGTTCCTTCAAAACCTCTGCCATGAAGGAAAAATTCTCCCAACACTTGATCTGGAAGTTCCCTTATCTTCTGGATTAGGTTCAAAATTACAAGGCTACGGTGTTGAATATTCGTTGCCGTAAACCCAAGAATTGGTAGGCTGTTCAACAAGATACAATTAAATAAAGTATCAAGAGCCGTTGGGCAAAAATTACAGGGCATTTTGTAAACTCTAAATTGGGTCGGTTGTTCACGACAATTACAAAATTATAAAATTAATATAACAGTCAATATTTCAAGTTACGGAATTAGACCTAAAAACATCTTGTCTCTCAATATATATATTTTTTTGGTAAGATTTGAAATTTTCACCCTCTAAATATGGGAAAGAGGTTACAGCAACATGGAAAATGTCGACATTATTTTAAAACTCATTTATCCGAAAACAATTCGAAGTAAAAAGTAATAGAGTCTTATAAGCTTTTATTATTTTTAATGATTTATTTTAATAATGATCAAAATTTTGAGTTAATAAGATATAATTTTTTTAAAAATAGTTTCTAAGCATGCAATGTCAAGTGACAAAATTCAAAATTTGAATGAAATTGGTTAAATAGAAATTAGCAAATAAAAATTCCAAAATTCGACTTTTGATACTATTCGGTGAGAAAAAAGTGTATTTAACATTTAAAGACTCAAATTGACTACCACTTTTAGGTCTGAACTATTGAGGCATATTTTATAAATTATTTTGAAGATCAAGAATACAGATTCTACAAATAAATAAATAAGTACATAAAAAATGAATAAATAGATAAATACAAATTAAAAAAATATGTTAAATAAGTAAATAAATAAATAATTAATTAATTAAAGAAATAAAATAAATGAACTAAATAAAACAAATTAAATAAGTAAAATAAACGAAAAAATAAAATAAATAAGTAAAATAAACGAAAAAATAAAATAAATAAGTAAAATAAACGAAAAATAAAATAAATAAGTAAAATAAACGAAAAAATAAAATAAATAATTAACTAATAAATTTAATACGAGGTTTTTGAATCATTTTGAAAGCGAAATTTTCAAACTGTCAGAGCAATTTTCAAACTGTCAGTCGAAATCAAACTGTTAGAGCAAAGGTTATTTAAATAATCTCTTTTTTATTTTGCTCGCAGTACATTTAGGAATGCAATCTAAAAATGAGCAAAAACCAAATGAAGAAGGAAAACGACGAATGAATGAATGATTTCTACGTTTATTCGTTGAATCTATTAAAGAATTTGATGAAGAAACGAAGTAAGGAATATAGTACATAAGTTTAGAATAAGTCTGTTCATAAGTTAAAAATGAGTAATGAAATGAATAAAAAATGAATAGGTTAACAAAAATTTAAGCAATTATTGAATTACATTATTGTTTTGAAGAAACAAAAAACAGTAATGAATGAGTGATCAAAAAATGAATGAATAAATGAGAGAGAAAAAACTGGATAAAAATATAGAAAAACAAAAATATAATAGTTTATTCAAAATGATCGCAAGAAAAAAGAAGAAAAAGAAGAAAAAAGAAAAATATATAAGTTAAAAAGGAATATAATAAATTAAACAATGAAAAAATGAACATGTAAGTAAATAAATGTAAATGAAAGAAAAAAGCAATTAATGAATGAAATAAAATGAATGAATTTAAGACAAAATGACTGAATTTATAAAGGAAGGAAGTCATGAATGAATGGAGATGATATAGAACAAAACAAGGAATTAATGAATGAAGGAACTAAGACAATAAAAAAAATCTTTTCTTGAATTCGAAAACATCTAATTTGGTTTAGTAGTTTATTTTTAAAAAATGTAAAAATTAGAATAACATATTCATTAAAAAAATGTCCATATTTTATTTAAATGGCTTTAAACCTTTTCATTTTAACTATGTTTGGATCCGGAAAGCATGTTTCAAAGAAACTATTGAGCAAAATATTCATTTAATGAAGTATAAACTTCTGACACTGTAAAAAAAAAGGTTCGCAAATACATATCACGAAACTTTCTTCGTTTTTGCTGAAATCATTTCCTGGTATATGCTCTAAAATAAAAATTTCGTCAAAATGACGAAATAACTATCGTCTTTCCTTCGAAAAAACTAATTTCGTCAAAATTAAGGAAATATTTCGTCCTTCTATCCCCCCCTCCCCCCAAAAAAACTCCAAAGTGCGTAATGTACTCGGTTTTTCAAATAATCACTATATAGAAGGTACAACACAACAAGCACAGAGATCTAAATTACTCCCCTTGACCACCATAAAGTCAATTGATTTAATCAGTTCAATAGTTTCAACATTCTCGTAGAAAACCTCTCACAACGCACTACGATGATGAGAATAATCACTTTATAATGGATCATATAGCTGGATCAATATTTTCTTACCAACACAAGAAAGACAGATAAAACAAGAGATATATTACACCCTTGCACAAAGCGGGATTCGAACTCGAGATCCTCCTGGTACGAGGTCAACTCTTTGACCACCATACAGCCCAGTTGACTTTTTTTGGCACTTTAATTTCGATTGTTTAGTCCTCATCTTAGTTAAAAATCTCCCACAATGCACAACGATGGGGTTTCTAGTTGAAGAAACATTTTCGTCATATATTTGGGATTACGCGTTTTGACACAAATCACATGATTTTGTGACGAAATGATTCTCAATATTAACGAAATACAGATTAAGGATTGCTGAATTGTCAAAAGTGAGAGTTTCATATCTTGAAAGTGTTTACGAAAACTATTAATGAGAAATTAAAAACAGTACAAGAAGTTTGAAACGGCTGTCAATACTGCAGAGCCTTAGCAGAATTTTTTTTCTTTTTTTTAAAAAAAATAAAAGATTCTATTTTGTCGAATTAAAAGAACTTTTTTCTAAGCTGAAATTCTGAAAAAAAGTGAGTTGGGAAAAATAAATAAATACACAAAATAACTCCCAAAAACAAAAGGTACATCTACGCCTTCCTTGCTTAATATCATTTCGCATTTCGTTACTAGAAATCTCAAGAAAGAAAAACAAATCCGAAGGGTGTGAAGTGAAAAAAAAAGAAAAGAAAAGAAAACGAAGCACTGCCTTTAATCTGTAATGCGCCCTAGTATGTGTGTGTGCGCCCTAAGCTATGTTAGAGGGACTGCGAGAAATTGTAAATATTTCATGAACTCACTATGTTAGAGAGCAGCTAGAGAAGAGAGGGGGTGTTCGGGATCAAGAGTGGGGGAGGGGTGCTATCCGAGTCGTACTTGCCCCTCTTCACCATCCCAACCCCTTCTCATACGCGACGAGAGCCAAGGAGTGTCGCTTGCAGGTGACATCGTCTTTTGTCTAAACTGATTGGCTGGCTGAACTCGAAGGTTTGTATGCTGTACGTTCCATGTTCATTTCGAACGAGGACATTCACAGCTGTCCTCGCTTTTAGATGGGGTTTATGGAGGGGTGGTGTGTACGGGGGACATCCCCCTCCTTCATAAAATGTAGGAGGAAGAATAAGAAGAAAGGTATGGGATGAAAGAAATAATAATAAATAAAAAAAAATATATATTCCCTGCATGAATAATATCATTCGAATATGTATTCTCGGATCGGTCTGTCTTACCGAAAGACCAAAGAAGAAAAAAAAAGAATGTTTTTTTTTTCTTAAAAAAAAGCTTGTGCAAGAAAGGAATAATGATGAAAGAAGGGAAAAAAATATTTTTTATTTTACATTAAGTAAGGATGGAGTGAGCTAGAAGCCGCGTATTCATGTCATTGTTTTTGACACGTTCTTTTCCCGCGTTCTTTTGTAAAAATGTAAAATCACGGAGGCGTGCGAGATGCGTGGCGAAAACTTTGCCACTCGTACTCATTTGTTCGATGCATTCGGAACGCGTGTATTTTCGTTTTTCTTTCTTTCTTTCTTTCTTTTTTTTTTTTTTCGTTGTTCAGTCTATCTTCTATTTGTTTCGAAGGAACGTTTCCACTTATCAGAAGATAGAGAAAAAATGCAAAAGAATTTGTTAACGTGCTGCGTTTTGTTTGTTTTGTTCCGCTTTTCGTGCTTAGAACATATTTATTTCGATGATAAACAAAGAACATTTCAATGCGAACTGTATTTTTCAAATGCGTGATTTCATAAATTTCAGTCGGGGCTTAGTTTGTTTAAAGGAAAGACTATTTTTAAAAGAATAGAATTTTCTATTTAAATATAAGTTATAGACTTGAACTTTGTAAGAGATTGAAGATATATTTTACTCTGAGTAACTTCAAATTTATCTATTTAAGCACAAGCTATGGACAGATTTGAACCTTATTAGAGATTGAACATATATCTTACTCTAAGTAACTTTTAATTTATCTATTTAAGTGCAAGTTATGGACAGATTTCAATCTTAGAGACACGAATTGTGAACAGATTTGAATCTTGTTAGACATTGAAGATACATCTTACTCTAAGTAACTTTTAATTTATCTATTTAAGTACCACTTATGGACAAGTTTGATTCTTAAAATAACTGCTGAGAAAATTGTTGAAAAATGATGTTGATTGGCGATGAAATAGTCTCAAATAAAGCACATCAAAAAGGGATTACGCGAATCCGAAAGTAGGTTTTTGAAATAAGATTATAATAAAAATATTGGAATTCGAATGACCATTTAAAAATGTCGTAAAAACAAAACATTTACTAAAATAACTGCTGAAACGATCTGAAAACGACATGGATTAATGAGGAAATTTAAAGAATTTTTCTTATAGCAGATTTTCTCTCCGTGGGCCAAATAACGTGTACCATCGACAGTAATCAATCAGAATACTTTCTTTGTTGGTTAGAACATGGTTACTTTAATCACTATAGCTTTAAATAATAGACTATCATAATTTTTTCCCAATTTTTAAATAATACACTATCATAAATTGTGGTCAATGTAACGAGTATCATCGACAATAATCAATCAGAATACTTGCTTTGTTGGTTAGAACATGATTACTTTAATTGCTATAGTTTTAAATAATAGACTATCATAATTTTTTTCTTCCAATTTTTAAATAATACACCATCATGAATTGTGGTCAATGTAACTAGTATCATCCGCAATAATCAACCAGAATACTTCCTTTGTTGGCTGGAACATGATTACTTTAATTGCTATAGTTTTAAATAATAGACTATCATAATTTTTCTTCCAATTTTTCAATAATACACCATCATAAATTGTGGTCAATTTAATGAGTATCATTGACAATAATCAACTAGAATACTTTCTTTGCTGGTTAGAACATGATTACCTTAATTGCTATAGTTTTAAATAATAGACTATCATAATTTTTTTCCAATTTTTAAATAATACACTACCATAAATTGTGGTCAATGTAACGAGTATCATCGACAATAATCAACCAGAATACTTTCTTTGTTGGTTAGAACATGATTACTTTAATTGCTATATTTTTAAATAATAGACTATCATAAATTTTTTCCAATTTTTAAACAATACACTATCATAAATTGTGGTCAATGTAACGAGTATCATCGACAATAATTAACCAGAATACTTTATTTGCTGGTCAGAACATGATTACTNTAGATAGAGACTTCAGAATGCCGAAATTATACTATCATAATTTTCTTCTTCCAATTTTTAAATAATACACCATCATAAATTGTGGTTAATTTAACGAGTATCATCGACAATAATTAACCAGAATACTTTATTTGTTGGTCAGAACATGATTACTTTAATTGCTATAGTTTTAAATAATAGACTATCATAATTTTTGCCTAAGATTTTTCTTTACATTTTTTTTCTCCTTAATATATTCTTAAATAGACATTTCGTAGCAAAATATTTATTTTATTTTTCAATCCTATCAAAAGACTTAAACTGATGTTTATAGAAACCATTTTTTCTCATTTACAAATTTTTCTGGATCATTCCCGCAAAAATAGTCATTTTCATTTTCTTAGTATAAATATTTAAAAATAAAATTTTTCATTTCTTAATTTTTATTTATTTTATTTAACAAAAATATACAAATATGTCATTCTCTTCCTTGTCTGCGCTGTTGATTTAAAAATAAGATTTAGAAAAAAAGAACTTAATTTATAAATAAATTTAAAAATAAATAGGAATAAAACAGGAAATAAATTTGCAAATTTAAATTATTCATTAAAGATTATTAAAATATAGATTTCAGATAATCAATTTTAAATTTAATTTCTGATTAAAAAAAATAACACCGAAGCTTTATTTTAATGTTTGCCTCCAGCGTGTTGTATAATTTCCTCAGAACACCATAATCTTCCTAAACCACCATAGAATAAAACATTTTAATATAGACTGTGGAACTAGCACTGAAACATTGTGTCTGGAATAAATTATAATAACAAGATAATATATATTTTGCATTTTTTATTCCCATGCCTTTTTTTAAAAAATAAAATAAAATGTTACTTAAAAAGTTAATAATTTTACTTTACTTTCTCACATTACTATATCATAATCTGATTAAATTCAGATGTCAATAGAACTTAAATGCTATTTCGAAACTTTTATAAATTATCATTTTCCCACAAATATATAAAATTAGGGATTAATGTAACAAAATCAAGTATTGAAAGAATGATTTTTGGAACGCTAATTGTTAAAACAAGGAGTTTTTATAGTTCAAAATTCAATTATTGTTTTTATTTCTCATTAAATGTTATTAAAAAGTATAATTCGAAGTTACAATAATACCAATATGCAATTACAACAATGCATGGGACAATCATTTGTGCAAATTTTATTTCTCCAAATCTATAAAAAACTGTTATTAAAATTAGTGCATTCATAATATAGATGATGCATTTCTTGATGTTATCACTTTGAAATTTGGGGGAGTTATAAGTTTTGAAGTTAAATTTGAAAAAAAGAATTTAAACAAACCATCATTTGCCCTCTTTTTAAGTTTTGAAATTAATAAGTTTATTTAAATATTGTAAATAATTCATGAGGTATATATATTTTCCTATAAAGCCGTTACATACTATATTATAATATGAAAAGTTTCAAAACTTTTAATCTACTATAACTTTTTGAATATTACGTAGAAAAATATTTATTTTCATGAGAATGATTAATATTATATAAATAATTAGTCACATTAATAAAGAGCAAAACTATACTGTAAAACTTTTCGGATCAAATTACAGTATAAAATACCGACACTTTGAGAGCATCATCTGCACCCTTTTACCGTAAAATTCATTTTCACTGTAAAATATTATATCGCATCTTTTTAAAATAATATTTATTTAAGAGTGATTCAGAGATTTTACGGTAATTATTTCTGTAAAAAATTCTGAATATCAGAATTTTTTGCTCCGTAACACAGTGGTTCCCAATTTTGTACTGCTATGGAACCATAAAGGATCGAGCATCTTCTGACGGAACGACACATGTATAAATAAAATTTATTTGCAGTTATGAATATAATAACCAAAGGAGGACTACAAATTATTTCGATAATATTTAATGCGAAGAAATTTTTTCCTATCAAAAAAACTTTTAAAATAATAGATGTTGTGTGAAACTGTTGAATTTGAAAATTTGGAGCTGTTCTAAATTTTCAATTCCAGTTCAAAATTTGTTTTTGATGCTGAAAATGAGTAAAATTAGCTGTTTTTTAATTTTCGAAAAAAAAAGTATTATAAACGTTGATAATGGTTATGGGAGAAATATAATTATTTATTTTTGAGTTTTGTCATTTTGTTTTGAATGGAAAAGTACGATGAGAAATAATAATGAAACTTTTTTTGTACATAAATTTTCCTGTTTCTCTTTTTACTGGCATTTTACATAAATAATTTTATTAAAATTACCAAAATACCAAATAAATTATAATTATGATAATAAATATGATTGCAGGTCCAAGGAATCATAACTGATTTAAAATATTTATACTCCCGGAACCCCTCTGGTCTTTCCATGGAACCCTCGGGTTCTGTGGAGCACCATTTATGAGTCGCTGCCGTAACATATTTCGGTAAAAATGCCATTGTCCGACTGTAAAAAGTACCGGCACCACAAGTGCCGGTACTTTTTAAGGTAATTTGATCAGGAATTTTTTACAGTGTAGCTCTCCTATAATACAAGCTTTAAATCTTAAGATCTTTTATTTAGATCTTAAAGACTCAAGCGTGAGGCTTAGAACGCGACAAGAAATCTTATCAAAATCACTTGACATCGACCTTATCAGGTGTTTCTCACTTTTTTTTATTCACTTCACTCACTGGAGTAGCCTGAGAGAGGGGAGGGGTTCTAAATCTTCAAAAACTGAATTTCGTCTGGTCTAACCGCCATCACGCAATGCTGTTAAAACTTGAGTTTTTCTTCAGCGCAAAACAAAGCTTCGACTCCTCCCCATTTAAGGAACTAACGACGGTTACAGTTGTACCTATTAAAAATAAACCGTAAAGAAAAACGTAGAAACAGAAGAATTATATCCAGAAGATCGTCCACCTCCCCCTTTTTGACTAAGATTGAATAGGTGCATTGTGACCTCTAAAAGAATGTTTTCTTTCTTTTTTTTCTTTTTTTCTCTCTATTACACAGATAAATTACTGGCTGTTCTATGAAGAGGGTGAGGGTAGGGAAGGGGGTAAAACTTTCATTAGAAGGGAATTCGTCAGGGGCGTGACCAAAATGAACTTAAAAGAAAAGAGATATGATAAATAATTTCTTAGCGGATAAACTTCAATAAGTGGATATTAAGTTTAACCCTTTAACCGCATCCTTTATATTATTTTATAGCTTAAAATAAAATAATGAACAGGCATAAAATTGCTGTTGCTTTGACAAAATGCTGAATAATAATAATAATAATAATAAAAAAATCAGTTAATAGGCATTTTGAACAATATGTAATAGTGTGAATATCATGAGTAAAAATTTAAAAATTCAGAAAAGTCAAAATTTTTACTTAGATAGAGACTTCAGAATGCCGAAATTATGTTTCAACAGCTTTTGTATCAAAATTTTAATCGTTTCTTTTATTTTTTCGAATAATAATTTACAATCAATCAATGTAGAGAAATATAATTTTCCAGAAAAGTATTTTTTTTTTTTTTTTTTTTTTTTTTTTTTTTTTTNTTTTTTTTTGAAATGGAAAACTTAAGATATTTTCTAATGTAAATAAAGCTATGTGTATAAATTAAATAATCCAGAGACAAATTTTAAATAAATCAGTTGATGTATATGAAATGGCTTTCTTTCTTTCCTTCTTTTTTTAAAAAAAAATATTAATACATATTCAAAAGATGTGAGAAAAGTATTTTTCCAGATGAGATTAATAAAGAGGAAAAACTTAAGAGGAAAATATGAGATTAACATAGTATACTGAATTTTTGCAATTAATGAAAAGACTTGGAAGGCAAGGATAAATCGGAAGTCATTATGGAGAAATCTTCAGAGGAAGGCATTGGCCCATATTGGCCAACTATGATGATGATGATAGTATATTGAAAATAAGGTTTTTATAACATAATTGTTTGTAACTTCAAAGTTTAAAAAAAAACATGTAATAAACCTTTTATGCAAAGTTATAATTTTTATCCATAGAAAATCTGAAGATCGATATTTTTATCTGATGATAAGGGTAATTAGTTTTTTAAAAAAATTATAATACTTAGTACAAGCAAACAGAGTAGATCTGTATTTTCGAATTTCTTGAACCAATACGTTTACCGATAATAATCGCGAATGATTACTGTAAAATCTCAGAAAAAATTGTGTTTTTGTAAATTTGCTGCAACTTTAATTAGACGTTAAATTGAATTGCATTTCATTACAATTTGAACTACAGTATCACAAAATCGTTTTTGAGATGAATAAAATTACAAGGCTTTATTTTAGCTTCAGATGGTTTAAGGAAATTAAAACGCTATTATTGTTTAAAACATAAACAAAAGGGAATTGAAACAGAATGGTAATGGTTAAAACGTTTCTCAAGTTCAGCATGGATCAAAATTTTTAACAGTGTAATATTAGGTCGTAAAATATGATATATGAATCAAAGTTGATTTCTCGAGGACTAGTTTTACAGCATTTTCGGAATTAAATAATTTTACGATAAGTTTTTTTCTTCATTTAGAAAGAAGTGGTTGTCAATGTGGGCTAGATATGGTGAGTATGGAAGAGGAAGAAGAAGTTGCAACAGTTTAGACAGGAGACTCTCTATTGATCAATATAGGATATTTTTCTTTAACTAGTTGCATAAAGCTTTCGCCTTCAATGAGGTGAATCGGGTTCGTATCCCAGCGATGGCTGGTAGATACGAATTCCGCTGCCGGCTTGCACCGACCATAGTGTAATATCCTCAGTGGTAGACGGATCGAGGGTAAGAGTCTCTTTGCCATCAGGTGAACCATGGGAGATTCTTGTTATCTTCCTCTCCATGTAATGCAAATGCGGGTTAGTTCCATCAAAAAGTCCTCCACGAAGGCAAATTTCTCCCAATACTTAAACCAAGAGTTCCCTTGTCTTCTGGATTGGATTCAAAATTGCAAGGTTACAGAGTTGAAATTAGTAGTCGTAAACCCAAAAATGCGGTCGTCTGTTCAACGACGGTTATAATTTAGCTAATTGTGTTATACCGCCTTGTTAGTTGCCGTATATTTCTACTGTGACTTATGAACCAGGTTTATGAAATCGTAATAAATGACACCAAAACTAAAGCACGAAACACTCGCCATCATCTTTTTTTAGTCTACACTAGAGTCGGCTACACTATTTATGTTTCACGTGTTTTGCAGTGCTGTAGTTTTATGTTAAAACTCATAACTCCTAATAAATCCAATTTTCGATTCATTTCAATTTTCGATCGTTTATTTTTCAATAAAAATAATTTTAAGAATCGTTTTAATATTATTTTGAGTTTGCGATGATTTTTTTTTAATTAGGCGAGATATATGACGTATCAAACAAAGAAGAGAAAACTTTGAAATATTTTACCAATTTCAAATAATAAGCTGTTAACGTTGACATATCCAACCTATAAATTTCTACCTAAAACGTTTCGTATGAGACTAAATTCAGAATTTAATGCTACTAAGGGAAAAAGTCAGTATCACTGCGATACTCCATTCTCAATTAGTAAAATCAAAGGGTAAATTAATAACTAAAGGTAAACTTAGTCAGAGTAAATAAATAAATAAAAGACCCAGCAAAAATATGATAAGAAGACTTAGTTTTCTCAGGATTGAAGATCATAATATTGAAAAAAATGTTCACTTCCATTATTTCTATATAAGAGATACTTTAAATGAGAAATCTTCAATGCGCTAAATAAAAAAAGTTCATAAAAGGAATGTGGTACTGGTAGCCCTTCCTCGGATTGAAGATCTCTTGCTTAACTAAAAATATTTATGAAGGTGAAGACATTCATTTCAGCTATCTCTAAATGAGAGATACTTTAAATGAGTGATACTTTAAATGAGAAATCTTCTATACTCTAAACAAAAAAAGTTCATCAAAGGGCCGTGGTAGCCCTTCCTTGGATTGAAGATCTCTTGTTCAACTAAAAATATTTATGAAGGTGAAGACATCCATTTCAGCTATCTCTAAATGAGAGATACTTTAAATGAGAGATATAAATCTTCTATACTCTAAATAGGAGAAGTTAATAAAAGGGCCGTGGTAGTAGCCCAGTAGTTTGAGAATCGAACTCCGAAAAGAATCGGAAATTTTTAAGTTCGCTTTCATTTTATAAATTTTTTTTCAATAAAAAGTAAAAATATCGAAAATGCTGTTTATTATTGTTTCAAAAAGTTAGATCTATCGTTATTGATTAATGTGGTATGAGTCTATCATTAATGTTTTATGGATCTACCATTATGGGTAGCTTCATTTTTTAATGTCGTTTCTAAACGTCATACTCTCTTCGAAGTTGCAAAGAAAATATTAAAAAAATAAAATATAATAAAAGCTGATTTTGTATTATCCTTCAAAGATAAAAAAAAAATCCCATTCTTCATTATCAAAAACACTATTAGGCCTAAGTAAAAAGTTAATTCTAATAAAAATTAAAAACACCTAAAGCATATGGAACACACCCTAGTACCAAGAGTAGCTGGAATTTTAGACCTATAACGTTTCGAGAAAATTAAATACCGAACCTATCCCTAAAATGAAGCGAAAATAGAACCCTCCTTACATACGAGTATCCTCTTAAAATCTATATAAATTATCCAACAGTGCTTTTTTATGATATTTTTCTTGCCTAATACACCATATCTGCGGCTTCGAACAAAACCACCTGTTAGTTCTTCATAAGGCTCGGCCTCTACCAAGCTTATAGAACCGCCTACCATTTAAAGAACGAAAAAAAAGAAAAGGTAAGAACGCGCACACACCTTTAGCATTGACGCTTGTTGAAGTGATTAGTTGATCTTCGAAAAAAACGCAGGGAAAAAAATCCGGAGAAAAAAAAAACATTGAAGTTAAATAATGAAAAGACGAAGAGAATGTGGACATAGAGGATGAAGTACTTTGGTCTTGAAGAAACGTTGGTCTTCATTACATAAGGTAGGCGTCTTTGGGCCGTGCCCACTGGTAATAAGATTTTTGGAGATTTTTTTGGCTTTGATCTTGGCGAGATTCCCATAAAAGAGGATGTGGCGTATTTAGTGGATGTAGGAATATTTATGGGAGATCAAATGGAATTGCGATTTCAGTTGAGAAGATTGCTTTGATTAAGTGATAGCAAATCAGATTGTAAAAGTTGTAACTGAATGTTAAAACTATTATATTAGTCTAAAAATGTTTTTTTTTAGAGTTTTAAGATTGAAAAGAACAGTTTTAGATTTGAATAAATAAATAAAAATTGAATTTCGGAACTAATATTACAGGGTTATTTTTTCCCTGGATTATTTCTTAACAGTTTTTATTTTCTAATAGTATTATGCATATGCACTACAGATAGCTATTTTCACTATACCTCTACTTTATTATTATTTATTATTTTTTTTAAAGTTTTCTATCAAAAACGTAGAAAATATCCTTGTGGTGCCATTATAGGCATTACGTATTTCTTAGCTCTCAAATTTTCTTTAATTTCATAAATTTAATTTTTTAAATCATTCTTAATTCTATTTGCTCCTATTTCTATTTGCTATTTCCTAATGCTCACTCCAGTCAAAATATTTAAGCAAAATACTATAATTTTAAATAATTTATTGAAATAATTTGTTTAAATTATGTTAAAAAAAGAATTATTGCTACTTTTAATATATATAATTGAAATTTGCAACTTGTCTAGCCGTAATAATTTTTAATGAAGGTTGCAAAGTGTTATTGACAGTTTTAAAATAATTAGAAATAAATGTAGACTCAGCGGCTAAAGAATTTGCTCAAAATGAAAATAACCCAAAAACTTAATGAAAATATATGAAGGCTCACATGAGGGTAAGGCGTCAGGAAAATGAGCTAGACTAGCACTTGATACTGCTGAAACATATTACGAACCTAGCATTGATGCATTATAGTTAGTTGCAAAATTTTATATTTTTATATGAATTATTGATCGCAGAGCTTTAAATGCAATTTACTCGAATCCATATTTCTCTTTCTTGCTGTATCTCTAACTAATACAGTTTTCAACCGGCTGACTTCAATTTTTGTCAAAAGGCTCACAATTAATATATATATATATTTTTTTGACGTAGAGATTTTTTAATTTAGTTGACTGGCTTTATAATATAATAAAATTGTTGAGTAGCACTTGAGAATGCTGTAAATAATGGAGAAACAGCATCTTCCATACCTGGTATTGATGCATTATAGCTAGTTACAAATTGTTATGTACTTATGTTACTGTGAATTACTTCTTAATTATATGTTAAATGTTTTTGTAAGTTAAAATTTTCTTATGATGTGTAAAATGCATTCATTATTTCAATAATAATAATAATAATAATAATAATAATAATAATAATAATAATAATAATAATAATAATAATAATAATNTATTCAGAATATGTAGGTTACTCTGAGTATGGCAAGAGAAAAAAGAGAGAACTGAAAATATCGTTGAATTGGCTTTTTGAAATATCTTTGGAACGCTGTGTTTTGTTTTGTTTTTTGTTGTTTTTTATTTAAAATAAATGTTTTGTTTTGCCTGTTTTTAAACGTTATCAATCAATAGACAAGATGCCTCTCACAAACACAGTCAATCCGGTTAGGAACGACAGCAGTGCTAATTTTTTTTTGTATATGAGTTTATATGAAAGCATGATTCTGCTATCCCCAAAGAATATCAGCGCTAGTGGTATAGCTCCATTTTACGCTATAAGCTTGTAACCCTATGACCACGTATTATGTTATTATTATTATTATTACTATTATAATAACAACTATATTATTATTATTATTATTATTACTATTATAAGGGTCATTCTCACAAAAAGGTAATTTTTTAAGTCCCTTAGTAATAAATATTAGGAAATACAGCAGATTCCTTCATATTTTTCTTCATCATTTTTCGTAAAGTTCTAACTAACAAATCATATGCAGTTCTGCTAAATGTATTTAATATTTCATTCTTATTTTTTAATAAACATAGCTTCAAAATCCCCTCCGTGGACGTCCCTACGTCTGTGACACAGAATTATTTTTAATGGCTGTTAAACAATTTAAATCTTATTTTAATGGTTTTTGTAGTTTTACCTAGTTAAATGTTCATAGTAACTTTTTATTTAATATTTTAAAAAAAAAAATTATTTTTATAAAATAAATGACTAGTAAACTTTGTCCATCAAAACTGAAATCTCCCTCCGTGGACAATTAATATAGTTCGGTAAATATGCAATAAAGGGCAGAATATGCGAAATTCCTATAAGACAGCTGCTGGGAAAGGTAACCATTCTATTTTGTAATGTTAAATATCAGTTGTTTTTGTTCTCTTTGGTGTCAGTTTTGGATTGTTGTGTTCAATTGGGGTTTGGCAAAGTTATCTCCGTATACTCCGTGGACATCATGAAGAAGGTAAGAGAAAATTATTTTATTTTTGATAGATGAATTTTAGATTGCAAAAATAGTTTATTTAATAAAAAGAACTGCGCCATATTTGCAACTTTAAAATCTAAAATCAGTAAAATTCAAGAACTAGTTTTTGTCTCCTCCGTGGGCGTCCCCTCCGTGGACATAGCAAATCCACGGATGAGAAGACACAGTCAATGGAAGAGACAATGTGTTAGATAACCATAATACAATTTTAATAATTAAAAAACTATTTTCTTTTGATTGATATTTTTTAAAATTGAACAAATGTGTTAATTTGTTTGTATTTTTAAAGAAAATCCATTAAGTTTAACATTTTCTTATCGGAGAAGTAAATATTGGCAATTTTTCTAAATAATTTCTGTGATGTTTAACATTTTTTTTCTCTTCAAATTTTAGGAAAAAAATGGCAAAACCAAAATATAAAAAAAGAAGGCAATCTAATGTTTAAATGCAAAAGAGAAGGGAACAGAAAAAACTTAGTATGAGACAAGTTAGTCAGAAATTAAAAGAAAACCCTATGTTTTTTGAAGAAAGTAAAAAAAAAAAAAAAAAAAAAAAAAAAAAAAAAAAAAAAAAAAAGGAGCAAGAAGCTTTAAAATCTGTATCAGAAAAGGATTTGACAGAAAAATCGTGATTAAATGTACTTAAATTTCTAGAAATTGATAGAGCAAGCCGTTTGTGCCCAGGGAAAAAGAAACAATTACAAGAAGAAAAGAGAAAAAACCAAAACGTTATTTGGATGACGGTATGTTTAACTTGCATAAAATGTTCATAAAAGAGTACCCTCAGCACTCAACTTTCATGTGGAGTCTGAAGTTTAATTTCAACAGTCTTTGCATTTTAATTTATTAATATTCAGTAAGAGTTACTTAAAAATTGTACACCTAGGTTAAAAATTGATGTTTCCTTTCACAGCAGCATGATTAATCGGAAGTAGCTCTATCTCTGATAATGAAATATTTTAATATTTACTTATTAATGTTAAACTCATATCAGTTGTACTTAATAATTAATGAATTCATTGACATTTTATAACATAAAATGTCTCCTCCGTTGAATATTACATCTCCTCCGTGGACAAGGCAGAATTTAAAATATTTTAAATCTTGTAAAAAGTAAAATAGAAAACTTGACCATTATTATAAGGGTATATAACAAAAATAAATAAAATCATTTATGTAATTTTTATCACTTTTTTAATTACTTTAATTTAAGAAAATTTTTCAGTCTATATATACCTTTTCAGTGAGAATGACCCAAAACAGCTACATTAATATTACTATTATTATTATTATAACAATAATTTGAATTAACAATATTATAATAATATTATAACAATATTATTATAACAATAATTAATTT
This sequence comes from Parasteatoda tepidariorum, assembly GCF_043381705.1. Classification (NCBI taxonomy): domain Eukaryota; kingdom Metazoa; phylum Arthropoda; class Arachnida; order Araneae; family Theridiidae; genus Parasteatoda; species Parasteatoda tepidariorum. The sequence continues at coordinate 54,352,309 of NC_092211.1, forward strand.
AAAGGCTGTCTTTCAATCTGAACAAATTCATATAACTTTCCTTGTCTTTACTATTGTGGGATAGGGTACTTTGTTTAAAAACGTTTTTTGTTAGCAATTATTTTATGGTTACAAAGATACCATTTCTTATAAACCAAAGCTGACGACAAAGAAACGTATCAATCTGAAATCCAAAAACCTTCTTTCATATTAATGACACTCATAATTATCTGTTTCAATAATTAGACTTGGTTCTGGATTTCTGTAGTTTTTCATCTCCAAAAATAGCCAATAATAGTAATAATAATAATAATAAATCCGAAAATCGCAATAATTTGCACTATTTATTCTTTCAAGGCAATTTTTTGCTTTTTTTCTGCCCTCAATTTGTCTAAAAAATAGAATTAATATATTTTCAAATTTTTTAAAATATATTCACAAAAATTTAATCTTTTTTTTAAAAAAACAAACAAACTAATTTCATTTTTTTTTCATAAAAAATATTTTTTTGGGAAGGAGATAGCTGGTATCAATTATTATAATGTTTCATATGTAAGAAAAATCTACATAAAGGTATAAATAGTCATTAAATTAACAAGGGTTGTAAAATTTTTATTTATTTAATTTCTTTTCTAATTTCTAATTTTTCAGCTTATTCTATTATTTGGTGCCTTTTTCCGATTACTCATATTTTGTCACTTAATAAAAAAATTTCTTTAAGCATGACAGCCTTGAATAATTTAAAATTAATCTAAACTAAATTGGAACATATTAAAATTTATCAAAGAATTTAAAAATTAAACAGAGCAAGCGATTTTTTTTCATTTTGCTTTCGCTAAAAATTATCGTTGCTCATAACTGTTGATTGTTTATAAAAGCAAATAACAAAGCATTATGATTCCTGAAATTTTGGAATCAGTAGAAATGCAAACGATTTAGATGTGATTGATTTTTTAAAAATATGGAATAAATGTTTACTCCTAAGTGCTTTTTTGCGTGGCTTTTTCAGCAATTTGAGGTAAGTTGCGCTTGTTGTTTTGTTTTTATTTTAATTAATTATTATTTTGTTGTTTTTAGGGTCATTCAATTTAGTTTTAAGTGTATTCCTTAATAGCACCTAAGAATTAGAACCATAACGTTAAGAGTATGATATATTTTAAATTTAAAATTAAAGTGAAAAGATCTAGGTATTTGAGTTTTAAAAACTCTAACAATTTGCTGACTTATCAGTATTTAACTGTAACTGAGATTTTGAAAAGTCATAAAAAATTATTGGAAGAATTATTACTTTTAAATTCAAATTGTATCTGCTGAATTAAGAAGGATTTTGATTAATTTTCATTCCTTATGAAATGAAAATTAGATGGCATATGCAACATCAAAAGGCTTCTACACATTTTAGGTAAATTCATTTTATTACACTTGAATAACACTGATGAACAAGTTATATCTGGCATTTTGTTTACCTTTTCTAATGCAGTTTGTTAAGCTTATTTCAAATACCGTTTTACTCTATCACGTCTGGTTTTTTTTCTGGATGATGACAAAAATTAATTTTCATGAAACACTGTTTAATTTTCATAAATACTGTTTAAATTTTATTAATTTTGATGGTATACCGTGTAAATAAATAATTTTAAATAAATACTGCTTGTTGTTGTTGTTGTTTCAAATGTCACTTGCCACACGGGCAAGCCTGCTTGGTGAAACCGAGCAAATTTAAGGCAGAGTGTGCGTTTCTTGTTTTTCAGTGCCTCCATCTTTTGGCCAAGAATTCGTCTTCAGCCACACACACGTCACATCCCGTTTTATAGGGTGGACCCATTCACACACCCATTCATTCATCCATAGATCGTAATTTTGACCTGAATCAGAGAACGATCGATCTCCAACCCAGTACCCCAAGAGGTATTGATTTGCTATAGGAACATGGAGGACTTTGCGACTCGACAGATTTAACGGGCATCAGTCACCATTTACTACACGGGGAGTCTTCGGCCGGCGGGGTTCGAACCCGCGAACTCTCGGACATGGGTCCAGCGCCCCACCGACCTGGGTATCCCGGCCTAAATACTGTTTAAATTTCATTAATTGTAATAAATTATTATTTAAATTTTACTAGTTTTAATAGATTTTGATTGCCTCAACTACACATTTTCGCCACAAACACTTTGAGTGTGTGAATATCTTCGCAATGAGTGAAATTTTATACTAAAACAACAGAAAAAAGCTTTGAAGGAAAAAAAAAAGCTGTAGTAGAGAAAGCAAGGAGAAACAGCATTGCAAAACAGCATCCGTAAAAAAGCACTGCTTTAACAATGGGATGCCTGCAAGCTACGTAGTGTGGGCATCTCGATCCTGTTTGGTTGTTGAAAAGTGTCATTTGTTTATGTTAGCAACTGCTCCTTCCATTCTACTTCGAGAAAGCCAAGTCCGTCAATTATGAATTCTCTTAAGTGACACATTCTACATTCTTTCACAAGGATTTCAATTCTTTCATTATATATATTTTAAGTAACACAAAGACAGGTATAAAGCTATTTTGAACGTAAACATTCTGATTATGCGTGGAAGTGGCCAGGTACATACACAAAGTCAAAATATGTAACGTTTACAATAAAATACATAAACAAATAATGTATATAAGTTAAGAAAAAAAGGCGTAGAAGAGAAGGAATTATATTTCAACAAATTCGATGTTCGATATGGTACTGTATTTAAACTTCAAGTTAGTCAACATTCTAAGTTGTGTGGAGAAACTTAGTTTGTCTTTAACACTCCATTTTTTTTATAAACGATCAACCGGTGCTGGCGTCATATGTCACATGTTTGGGAATACATGGTCTTCTTCTTCTTCAAGCGCAAGTACCCAATTACTTTTTTTTCTTCATTATTCTGTAAATTATTCTGTAAATTATGTTCAAGAGAACTGCTGGATCAAGTATTGGGATAAATATGCCTTCGTGGAGGATTTTTCGATATAAACCCTCATTTGCGTTACATGGAGAGGAAAACCACGAGAACCTCCCACGGTTAGCCTGGCGGCAAAGGAACTCTAGCCCACGATCCATCTACCACGGAAGATATTCTACGTCAGCACTGTGGTCGGTGCAAGTCGGATGCGAATTCGTATCAACCAGCCATCGCAGGGATTCGAACCCGGTTCACCTCATTGGAAGGTGAAAGCTCTGTCCCTTGAGCCATCGCGGTTCGAGACAACTCATTTGGCATATTGTAGGGAAAAATTAAATATTTCTATCAGACAATCTTTTCTATTAAATTAAAAGTGAACTAAGGTATCGAAATGATATGCCAGTTTGAAGTTCTCGCCAAAAGGAATGCGTACACATCCTACGCGCCTCTCCTCATCTATTAAAAAATGAACTCTTCCACTAAGCTTGCCGCCATTCGCAAAGAATAATATCAGAATATATTGATTATAATATCCGAAGATATTTACTAACTTTTATTGGTAAATAGCGCAAAGCAAAAGGTAACGACAATTAGTGATATTTTGTCTTAAATCAGAATAAAAACAGTAAACATGTATTTTGCTTATTATTAGGATATTACTTTATATATTATAATTTCGAATTAATTGTTAATTCCACATAAAAAGTTATTATTTCTTGATATTGAGAGTAAATTCTAAATATTTCTAACATATTTGCAAGGATTATAAATAAATGTTAATTACGCATACTTTAATAAGGAAAGGCACATTGAAATGCTTCCTAGTTGTATGTGTTAGCAACATTGCGACGCTTTAAACTTGCTAGCCTTGATCTCGTGAAATTAATAATTTTGTGTTCATCTAATCATGTTTAAAACAAATTATTATATTCTCATATTAATATTATTTATTCAACCTTTTTATTAAAATGAGCTATTATTAATTTGAATATTTAGAAGAATGCGTTTTTAATTAAAAGTTGATTAATGATTGTAGACTTTTAAAATCAGATAGCAGTTTTGACTTTGTGCTATTTGTAACCTTCAAGACAATAGAACATTAATTTTGTTTCATTGTAGCATGGATTTGTTTAATACAAATTAATAATGCTTTCAACAAATCAACAGTAAGCAGTAAAATCTAATTAATTTGTATTTTTAGAAACTTATATACAATTACCAAGCACCTTTAGTTAATTAATGCCACTGTATATATTTTGCCCTACCTTTAAAATAACTTAAATAATTATATAAAAATATTTCTAAAATGCTTGAGCAAGCACTTAGAAGAACGACATTGTTTTGATCTTTTCTGAATATTTAGATACACTGATGAACAAGTTATATATG
>NC_092211.1:54357186-54364380 GCF_043381705.1 Parasteatoda tepidariorum
TATCTATATATATATATATATATGTATAAAATTTGGAAATTCTGATGTACTATAGGAAAACGATAGCATATTTCATATTTTCAATTTCATAAGCAATAAGTGGTGTTGTTATAGATTGATATAAAGAAAAATATCTTTCAATACTTTGTTATAATGTTTATTTCTCAAGATAAATTTCAAAATTTTTTTTTCAAGTTAAATTATCTATATCCGACAATATTTCTTTAAAAAGTTATGCTTAATTAAGTTATGCTTAGTTAAAAAGTTATGCTTAATTAAGTTTTAAATTTGAGGTACCTATTCATACAGAGCTAACAGAACGTGTTATAACAAATTTCTTAATGTTTAGAAAATGTCAAGAAATTAATATAGTTACATTGAGCTAAAAGTTATGATTCCGATATCTAAGTTGTATGCAGTATAGCAAACGCATTAGTCTTAACAAAAGCATGCATATTCTTATCTCTGTGTTTTATAATGTATTAATGTTTTAATCCTTTTTTTTTAAATCGAAATTTATGAAAAAATTTTAATAAATGTTTTAGTTAAATGAAATTTCAGGAGGGAAAAAAATAGTTTGAGATTTTTAGAACTGAATTTTTTTTTCTGTAAAACAAAAAAAAATTTTTTTTAGGAAAAAATTATTTTTTAATAATTGCGTTTATGGCAAAAGTAAAACAAGATTCCCAATTAAATTATTATAATTCCGGAAACTAACTTTTAAAAAATGATTATGAAAATTTGAAACTAAATTACGCGCATAATAGATAATTAAATGTGAAAAAATATTAAGAAAGCGTGTTGAAAATTTACAGAGCGTGATGCTAGGAAATTCGGAAACGAAAAATATTCACTTTAAGTATTAATAAGTAATTGCCAGAAAAAGAATTTTTTCGATCATCAATACTGCAAATAACACGAATTTAAGAAAGAAGGTACTACTTTATTTATTTAGAGAATTTAAAAATAACAGCTTTAGAAAATACAGCAACAGCAGGGAGCAGCATAGCAGAAAAGCTATATTTTCTAATCATACAAATATTTGAACTTATAATATTTTTTTTTTTAAATTTTTATTTTATTCTATTTCATAACCGTCGTTGAACAGCTGACCTAATTTTTTGAGTTTACGTCTACCAATTTTCAACTCCGTAGCCTCGTAATTTTGAACCCAATCCAGAAGATAGGAGGACTTCCTTATCAAGATTGGGAGGAATCTGCCTTTGAAGATGGCTTTTTGTTGGAACTAACCCGTATTTCTGTTACATGGAGAGGAAAAACACGAAATCCTCCCGCGGTTATCCTGGCGACAATGGGCCTCTAACCCATGATCCATTGACCACTGAGGATATTTTACGTCAGCACTATCTGAGGTCGGTGTGAGCCGGGGTTGAAATTAGTATTGACCAGTCATCGCTGGGATTCGAGCACTGGTCACCATTGGGAAGCGAGTGCTCTATGTCAGCACGGCTCGCAGAAGAATTTTATTTGGTATTGTCATTATTGTCATACTGTTTTTTTTCTTCAGAAATAACACTTTGTCAGCTTCGAAAACTTTCAAGAATTGAGTTGCAAGCATTTTGAGCAATAAATAAATAGCCACAAACGGTAAACGTGAGCCATGATGGCAGAGGGGATCGAGCATTCGCCTCCCAATGACGTGAACCAGGTTCAAATTCCAGCTGGATGATAAAAGTTCCGCTTCCGGCTCGCACAGACAGCACCGCTGGTGTGAAAAATCCTCAGTGGTTAGAATTCCTTTGCAGTCAGGATAAGTGTGGGAAATTTTCGCAGTTTTCCTTTCCATGTAGTCCCGCAGTGGACTGATCGTAAAGAAACGGTTCCCAGTAGAACACCGAAGTCAAGCATCACCGGCTGCGGTCAGTAAGTGGGTGGGTGACCACTTTGATCAGCCTGCGTAGGGACCTAAGGTGTGAGATATTGGTTCTCGTTAAACTGTTCTAGAGTAAAGTGCTCGACTTCGCGCACAGGTCGTCGTGCTACCAAGGCAGGGGAGCCATCCTCAATGCAGAGGATCAAAATTGCGCTGCAATATCTTCGGATCATCTTCAGGGATGTTTCCCAGACCCTCGCCAATAGCCCACTGTGCAGCTCTAGCGTGACGTAAATAAAGTATCTACCTTTCCATGTAACGCAATAGCGGGGGTTAGTTCCATCAACATGTCCTCCCAAAGGCTAGTTTGTCCCAAAGCTTGATCCAGAAGATCCCTTGTCTTCTAGATTAGGCTCATAATTACAAGGTTACAAAATTGAGCATAGATAAACGTAAACTCAGAATAAAGTTGGCTGTTTAATACCGGTGATAAAAAAAAATGAAATAAAACAATAAATGGATGTCTATTTGTTAGGCCACTTTCCTTTCACATCTAGCGAAAAATTTTTTCAACCATTGCATGACATTCATAATACTTTCTAGGATTAAAGATACTAAAATGTACTAAGGATACTAACGATAATAAATTTTTTTATGATAACAACATGTCGTCTGTGGGCATAAAAATGTGTCAGCATTAACCATTTGACCATCATTCAATGGTTTAATTTACTCTTTATACCTAGATACAATACAAATTATTACTTGATGATCTATTTAATGTATTAAATGCTGTATTTTATTAGGATTTTTTGCATAACTTTATTAAGATCCAAACAACCCCATAAACCATAATTTAATAAAGCATTTTAGCAGGTGGCAAACAATAATGCAATATAGCCTTGGGCTTTTTTTTTTTTACCGAACAATCTGAGCTCATCCTACTTCCGTTAAGTAATTCACTTTTACGAATAATAACTTTCCATTCTCATTCAACTTTGTAAAACTTAACTCCTCAAGCTCTTGTTTCCGCTTTCTGACAAATTTATAGTCGACATTGAGTAATCCTTCTTATGAGGCAGAGAAGGTGGAAAAGAGTGTTTCCGAGAGCAACCAAACTACCAGCAGTTGGTGCTCATTTCGTGCGGACATCCCGCAGTGTGCCCCGTCATCGCCACTGGGGACCCCACCCGGGACCCTTCCTCAGCTTCATTCATCCACTCACTCTCTGAAAGGTCTACCAGAAAACGAAAAAAAGAAGAAAAAAAAAAGATAATGCGAATCTTTGTATTCTATGAATGAAAACACTTTTCGATAGTATTAGACTAAGACACTTAACTAGTCCTTGATTTATGTCGGCCATCATTACTGTGGATTGTGGTGTATTTCATGAAGAGTGTTTGATTTATGCCTTAAAGAAAAAAAATCATGTTTTTTAAAGGTTAATATATCATGTTTAACTCTTTTATTTGAATTATTTTAATATTTTTTATGAGTTATCAAGATTTTTTTTGTAGTGATTTGTTCAAGGTAGTATTTGAAACACGTAATAGAATATGTTATTGCTTTATTACAGAAAGATTTTTAGCACTGTTGTCAAATATTTTTTTTTCTTGAAGTGATCCTAATACTATTGATAAAAGTTAAAGCCCTTTATTTAATTTCGAGTAACATGTGATTACTTTTTTGAAACGTTTTTAAAAAATCGATACACCAAAGATTTGTGGAACATTATGCTCTTGTATCGCCCTGTGGTAGAGCTCTCATACCACAGATCATGGGTTCTATTCACAAGCTGGGCAAGGTTGACTCAGCCTTTCATCCCTTCATTTAGTCTATGAAATTACTAGCAACCAAGCAAGGCTGACCAGCCAACCGGAACATCTGCTCCTGCACTCCAGAGCCCATGGTCAAGAAAACTGAGATGGGCAGAGTAGGCCTTGGCCCTCTATGGGCTGCCACGCTACTGAGTTTAGTTTATGCTCGTGTATGTGATGAACTCTTTGACCAGAGAATAAAAAACTTTGATGCCTACTATAAAAATGTCACGCTTAGAAGTTGTGAGAATTTTACTCTCGTTACGTTACTTCGTAATTTTTATATATATATATATATATAGTTTTGTCTCTAATGAAGGTGAAAGTCTTATCTACTTATTATTCGTGCGTGTTTCATTCGGCAGTGTGTCTGTCTTTCAGCTGTGTGTTTAACTACTTATCATTCGTCTGCGTGTCTGTCATTCGGCTATGCGTCTAACTATTTATCATATGGCTGTGTGTCTGCCATTCAGCTGTGTGTATTCTTATCATTCGGCTGTGTGTCTATGTAAGAATTTGCATTCCAATGCAGTTCGAGCTTTTACGGTGTTTGGGATCCAAGTGATTTGTTTGCCGAATCAAAGCGAACTGTCGAAAGAGATGAAGTAGTGCCGCTCTCTGTCGAGGAGAATGAAAGTTGCTAGTTAGCTGCCCGTGGCCATCATTGTCAAAGAAGTTTTCGAGAGATACCCATTGACCTTTGGTTGGAATCGAACCTGAGACTTTTCGGTCTGGTGTTTAGCGTCTGAATAAAATAAATATGGGGAGGATACTTCTGCAAATCGAGTTCGAAAGAGACATGGGAAAATTTAAAGGGGAATTTGAGCAACAAGGCTTAGGTGGAGAATTCGAATGTAAAGCCCCATAGTTGAAGGGCACTCATGTAAGATGGGAATGAAGTGGCAAGAATGACAAATAGCTTGAAAAAGTAAACTTAGATGCAAGTTACCTTACAAAAAATCGCAGTAAAACTCACTATGTATCAAACCTTGAATCGAAATATTTAGCCCGAGTCACTCTTACATCAAAGTTGAAGTATGAGTCTCACAGCAAAGTTGTACCTTCGTGCACTCAAATCTGCTAGCGCCTGAGTCATCAAGCAAAGACTCTCTACCTGAGTTTTCCTTTGGCACTAAGTACCTTGACAAATGTATATTTAAGATTCAGCAAATAGTATACCAAAGAACATCACTAAGAAACTTTTGCAACTTTGATTTCTGAAAACTTTTATGCACCTCAATGCTTTTCCATCGTGTGAGATATTTGGAATTAATTAGAAGAACTTTGTTGGGCTGAACTTGATTCTTATTTGAAGCTAGGAGCAGTAATCTAAAGATTGCTTAATAATGAGGTCCACAAGTTACGTATTAAATCATATTCTTTGATTGTCTGGAAAGTTATTGAGATGTGAATTTTAGGGAAATAGGCTTACCAAAGAGGGCAACGCTACGAAGTCTAATTTTGATCAAGACTACGCGTGTCGTTGTTTTGCATGTAGTCCAAATATTCTTATCAAATCATAACTCAACACTCCTCCCTTAACTATAAAGGTTGGAGAAAAGGCAAAGACAAAGGAAAATCTAATTTCAGATCTCCATGCTCTTCCCTATGTTAGATGACCATCCCATGCATGTGCATCAACACCTATATATACCGTGTCTATCCCATTTTCAACAAACTTACTTCAGAGAGTTCTAATCAAGATGAAACTGGAACGGACCAAAGGAACAAACCGCTTCTCGAAACAATCCCATTTCTCTAAAACCATATTTTGAGGGGTAGGGGATGGAATGGGAAGTTTCAAACTCCTCCCCCTTTTCCGAAATGTTGGCTGACCTCTATTGCTAGTAGGAAAAGTGGCCGCAGATTTCTAACTCATTAGAAATATGCCAGAGTGATGAATGAGACGACCATTCACACGTGTGTTTTGATGAGAGGGGGTGATCATCCCCCCCCAAGAGAAGTGACATGGTTCTTTGGCAGATATGGATGTCATGACCTTTGACATAAGCACCTCCTATTCCGTTGTTCTACCCTCCCCTCTTTCATTGCCTTTACCTGTATTTTCGTACCCTCCTTCTAAAAATCTTCTTTTCATTTTCGTGATATTTCTACCTTTTATCTTTATGTCGCTTCGCATTTGAAAGAGAAAAATGAACATTCTGCAGTTCCTTTTCATTCTCGCGTGATTGGGCGGGGTAGTGCAAAAAAAGAAAAAGGGGAGTACGGGAAAAATGTTCAAAGGTGAGCAGGTTTTCTTTTTGTTTTGGAATGTAGGAATTGATTAGTAAATTGATTTGTTGGTTTATGAAGTTATACTCAGATTCCAGTAACACTTTACTGTGGCACAATTTTTCTAAAGATTTTATCAAAATGACATCAAGAGAAACAATAACATTATTCTATCAATTTTAAGTGCCCCAGTACCCTAATGACTCGAAGATTTAGGTGCGATTGTGCACCAAATGTTCGTCGTGATTTGTAGTTATGTCGTGCAAGTGCTAATAGAGTGCCTTATGTAATACAACGTGCATGCAAATTTAAAATTTAAATATTGTGTATTGACGTTTAGAAAATTCTCTTGATTTGATCCTTCAACTTAATTATCGTTTATAACTGAGAGTAAAAATTAAATTGAATAATTTTACTAAAAAAATAATTTCATCAACTTTTTTTTTAGAAAATTTCAATTTTATAAATTGCAGTTTTGAAATATAGCAACTGTTTTTGACATGAAAATTTGACTAAGCATCCTGCAAAAACAAAGCTACATACTTATGAATTTGTATTTAACAAAAGGACAGAATTTGTAGGAATTTGTATAAACTGAAACTTTATTTTAAACACCAATAACATTATAGCCCATAAATTAAAGAGCTTATGGATGTATAGTCTCTTAAGATGCATGAATCTTCAAAACATTTCGAAACTAGAACAATTGTCGTAGCTTAGAAACTAACTAGAAGCTCTCGCATAAAATCTATCATCATCTCTCTACAGACAGCCCAATGTGAGCCAATGCCTTCCTCTGAAGATTTCTCCATGACGACTTCCGATTTACCTTTGATCTCCAATTCTTTTCATTAATTGCGAGAAAATCAGATTCCACTGAGCCCCACTTTCTTGTTCCAGTGGGTCTAAAAAGCAGTATTCCTTTTATTGTATTGTCATCACTCATTCAAATCACGTGGGCCATCCAATTCATTTTATTTATTTTTATGCATTTAATAATATCAGGTTGTTTATAAATCTTGTACAGTTCAAAGCTAAATCTCCCTCTCCAGTTATTGTTTTCATTTACCGTAAACCGGGGCGAGTCTACCCATCCAGGGGCGAGTCTACCCATTTTAGTTTTATTTAATTTTCACTATTTTAAATTGCAAATAAAAAAAATTTTACCGACGGAGGACTTAGTTCAGACTCTAAGGAAGATGGCGCTCTGGTAGTTTGATCCGTTTTTATTTATTTGGTGTCTTTTTAACCGACCTGTTCAAACGTCTTTTGAGAGAAGTATTATGAAATATTCTAAGTATATAGTTGGTG
>NC_092211.1:54365416-54384140 GCF_043381705.1 Parasteatoda tepidariorum
TATATATATATTACTCTCCAATTATTTTACTATACTTACTTATACTCTATATATTACTATACCAATTACTCTGATAGTATAAGTTATAATTCCTCAAAGTTCAATCGTTTATTTAATTAGTAATTTTTAATTAGTAATTTTTTTATCAATGGCATAATTTTTGCAAAAGAATTCAGAAAAGCTTTATAAAATAAATAGTTTACTTAGTTAGCTAACTATTAGTAGTCCTAGCTAATAGTTAGGGGAAAATAAACTGCGTAGAGGACTTACAAAAGTATGACTAAGTCTCCGTTACTGTTATCAAAATTCTAGAAGTTATGAAATCGTCCATTTTTCTCAAATAGGCACATTATATTAGACTAAATCTTCATATATCTTCTTAATTAATGTAGTTCGGAGACACGAAGCGGTTTGAAACGAGGAAATATTACGGAACATTGGAAAGTTCTTCCATACATTCCATTCCTAAAAGGCATTTATTAAGCATAAACAGTCCAGGCAAACATGTGGAAGATATAGTGGGAGATTCAAATGTTTCGACACGCTCATTCTACATTCCTCTGTTTCTCATTCCACAAATCCCCCCTTCAAACAATGACGACATAGAGCTGCTGAATTTTGTGAGGAATGTGGCATGATATGTATACCAATTTCTCCGTGCCACGCCTGCATGCCATCTTCAATGGCCTCATGCCAATAATATCAGTATCCGTTTTGAGGTGACAAAGATTTTGCAATGATCGATCGAAAGCCATTATTATTTTTTTTTTGCTTCACTCGATCAAATTGATCATTTTTTTTTTTGAGTTGTTCTCTTTGTGGTGTATAAAGTGTAAAAAAAGCTCATTGAGCTAAATGACCAGTTGAGTCGTTTTCTTGGTATACTTCTTTCGAAAAGAATATTACTATCAATCAAAATCAGAAATTTGGTATGGATAACCAAGTATAAAATACTGCATTACATTTTAAACATAAAATATGGCGGACAATTATTGTTTGATTTTAAGTTTCTTATCTGTGAGTCTATTGAATAGTTAAATCTCTATTAGTATTATTTTTATTGTTAGCTATTGACATATCAATATATTTCTAATACATAGTACTATAAATCAAGCTGTATTTCCTCGTCTCTGTTGGTAACATAAATTTTTTTTTGCAAGAAACTAATAAGGAAAATAATAAGTTCGTATGATATTCGCATTTAAGATTGATATATTTTATTGAAATTATGCTCTTTTATGCATGTTAATAAAAAGAAGTGAAAAGTATTTCTGTGCCTTTATCATTGTATTAAGCTACGGTAACATTAAATTAGCATAGTTTGTTCAGCAACATATTTTGCGTTATGTAAACAATTAACATTTAAACTGAGATCATATACGGAAGCAATTAAATAAAATGGTTGTAAAACTGTGTACATTTTACTTGCAAGATATTAATAAGATTTTTTGAGAGGCACAAACACTTAATAACAAGCCTGCTTCGAAGCATATAATTATATCATTAATTGAATACCTGCAAGTGACGTTATCGTAGGTAAATCGTGGCTTTTGTCGATCCAGAAGACAATCATATTTCGACGCGTGATGGCGCTTGCAGGTATCCAAATAAATCTGATTTAAATCACATGGTTAGACCTAATCATTCACTTCCTCTTGAATTGCAAGTACCTAATTGCTAGTGAAATTAACTTCAGCATTTTAAGCTTAGGTTAACCTTAATCACCCTTCTTCCTAAAAAAAAATTAACAATGTTTGAATTTAGTAGGAAACTGCACACGTTTTCCAGATCAAGTTTTTACTAGATATTTATTTATTTCAAATGACTGAGGTGAATTGACATGTTAAAAAGCAAAAACACAGGAACAAAACAAGAAAGTAAAAAGTCATTTCGTCAGGAGCGCTCTTGCTTCCCAATATCGCTCGGTAGACGACGACCCTCGGGGGCCCTGCAGCACAAGAAGTAGCTGCCATCCAAAACAGCTTGGCTCTTGCACAGAGAACAGCTTTTACTAGATATAGGGTGATGAATCGCATCTTTTTACTCGTTGGAATGTCTCTTTCTCAGGCTGACTAATGTCTTATAAACTGTCAGTATATTCTTTTAAAATATAAGCTGGCTTTATTCTATCGATGCTAATAATAAATGTGTTTATATTTTTTACGGGAATGTCGAATATTTTGCCATCATATTGAACAACTTTGTGAGGACTAGTATAGGGAGCGACACCCGGTGCTCTGAGTGGTAGCGCTTCGCGCTGTCGTGCCACAGGTCCTTGGTTCGATCCTCGGGCCGGGCATGGTTGACTCAGCCTTTCAACCCTTTAGTGGGTCGATAAAATGAGTATCAAGCATGCTTGGGAACTAAACACTGGGGTTCCACGTTGGGCTGACCATCCAACCGGAGCATCTGCTCTTTCACCCCAGAGCCCAAATTTCAAGGAAACTGAGATGAGCACTGTAGGCCTTGGCCCTCTATGGGCTGTAGAGCCACTGAGTATAGTTTAGTATAGGGAGCTGTTTAGGAAAGTTTATAAAGTTCCACTAAGAGTAATACGTGAGAAAGCATCTTCAAATCTGGATTGGCTGATTGGTTTGATATTGATATTAGATTCGGTAGCTGTATGCATTGTCCCAGTTTAATTACAAAGCCATTCTAAGTATTATATTCATCAAATCTTTAATTAATTGATCGAGTTAGATTGTGTATAGTATTATCAGGCAATATTATTAATAACAACTTTTTTGTTTTTGCGATGATTGGTCCATATGACGTAATTTTTATTTCAACGCTGTAGGTTTGGTCAACAAAAGTCCTTTAAACCATTTTCGAGAAATTTCAGTACAACAGCTTTACTAGTTTTTAATATTTTGTAAAAAATTAGTTATTATCGCATTAACGTAGCCATTTGAGAAATAAATAAATAAAAAAAATAATAAAATTAAAAAAAAAAATGAAACTGAGCTTAATAGTTTAAACAGTTTTCTGTTACGACGCAGCTTCAATAAAGTGTTTTTCATAAAATTATGATAACCCATATATTATTTAAAAAAAAGAAGAAAAAGCAGGATTTTCAAAGGCAATCTTATGTAAAGATATTTTTATTGTGATAAATAAATGATACTACCATCAAAATATTGATAGTAAAGTTATCCATATTTCGCATACATATTAACAATAAAAGATAATTATAAACAAAAAGAGTTAGATTTAAAACAAAAAAGAATTCGATATGATATTAAATTCTGAAATATCTAAACGATTAATTTGAAATTAGGAAAGAATTTCCAACTAAGTTTGTCAAATTAACAGAAGGATATAATTTTCTTTTAAAAGATTAACATGCATAAACTACGTACACAAATTTCTCATATTTTTTTACTTTTAATTAATTTCAAAAAATCATTAAAAACTTTTGTGTAGTTTCTTTAAATTTCTTTAAAAGTTTCTTTAAAAACTCTTTCAAGTTTAGATGTATATAAGGTACGCTTAGTTTTTCAACGTTTAGAAGGAAAAGGCAATTAATGTGCTTCGCTTAGAAAAAGAGTATCCTCCCCTTTATATTTTGTCGCTTATAAACCATTTGAAGAGAACTTTATGTAAAATTAGAAATTAAACATTAGTTCTACTCTTTTTATTTAATCTTTTTTGGTTTCTGGGGGGCCGGGATAGCCTGGTTGGTTGGGCAGTGGACCCATGTCCAAAAGGTCACAGATTCAATCCTCGCTGGCCGAAGACTCCCTGTGTAGTAAATGGTTACTGATGCACGCTAAATCTGTCGAGTCACAAAGTCCTCCATGTTCCCATAACAAATTATACTTCTGGGGGTTTCCTTGTCTTCTGGATTGGTTCAAAATTACAAAACTACTGAGTTGAACATTAGTAGTCGTAAACCCAAAATTGGATTGGCAGTTCAACGAAGGATATAAAATATAAAATAAAATATAATCTTTTAAAAAAAAATTCTATTGACTCGATAAAACTTATTTCTTAAAACCAATACTGACTGAACATGATATATTTTCAATTTTGGTAAGGAGTTCTTCCAAATATATTTAAATTAAACATTGCATACAGAATATGTACTAAGGAATATATTATATATGAATATATTACGTTATACATTCCTTATGTTATATATTATTCACTAACGTAACCAGTTCTAGTAAAAATGGACCAAAAAGAAAAAAAAAGAACTAAGCTTAATCGTTTAAACAATTTTGTGTTGTGATGCAGCATCAATAAAATGTTTTGCAAAAGTTTTGCCCAAACATGATTTTGGAAAAAGAAAAAAATATTTTCAGAGGCAAAATTATATTAAGACATTTTTATTGTAACAGTAACACACGATACTACTATCGAAATATTAATAATAAAGTTACATTAAATAATCAGTAGCTAATTGTTATAAACAAAATAGTGTAAATTTATAACAAAGCAGAATTCAATGTGATGCAAACTTTATAAAATGTTTAAATGAATAATTTGAAATTATCAAAGAATTTCCAACTCAGTTTGTCAAATTAACAGAAAGATATCATTTTCTTTTAAAAGATTAACATGCACAAAATATGTATATAAATTTCTCATATTTCTTTCTCGTGAATTCATTTCAATAAATCATTACCAACTGTTGTGTCAGAGAATATAAAAGTCTTTCTTAAAAGTTCTTTGAAAACTCTTTAAGTTCAGATGCATAGAAGGTAAGGCTAAGTTTCTCATCGTCTAGACGGGAAAAGGCAATTAATTTGTTTCGCTGAGAAAAAGAATTTGCTTCGCTTTTTATTTTGCCGCTTATAAATCACATGAAGAGAACTTTGTGTAAAATTAGAAATTAAACTTAAGTTTCTCTCTTTTTCTATAATCTTTAAAAAAAAAAAAAATCGATTGAATCGAGAAAACTTATTTTATTAAATCCAATACTAACTGAACATGGTATGTTTTCAATTTTGGTTCGGAGATCTTTAAAATATGTGTATATCTATTTAAATTATAGATTTCGCGAAGGATATTTATACTGAATTAAGTATTTTAGTTTTATTTTATTAAAAATAATAACCATGAGATATTTTTCTAATGATTAAGCAATAACTTTACGCATAATTATAGAGATAATTATTTTATAGTTAAATTTTTAAAGATATATAGTCTCTTATAATTATTTTTCTTTTATTATAAATATTCTCTCTCTCTCTCTCTCTCTCTCTCTCTATATATATATATATANTATATATATATATATATATATATATTTAGAGAGGTAGATGAACTCATAAAATATGTTAAAAATGTAGAAAAAACATGGAAAATAATAAAGATCAATGATGAGAGAAAATGAAAAATAATTAAAATAAAATATTTCAAGTATACATATACAATTAAAAAGCCGGAAAAAAAATATTAAAAGATATAAAAAAAACATAACAAAATGAAGTAAAACAAAATGAACAAAATTATAATTTTTTTTCTCGTGGTATAATTATTTTTTACTTAATGAGTTCTATTTTGTTTCAATTTTTGAGTGCTCCTCACACTATTGTATTGATATGTTTTGCTTTGACTATACTGATACGATAAAAAAGCACTCTTTTATCTATCAATCTAATCAATCTTTTATTTATCTATCAATCTAAAGCCCTCCTTTTTGCGAATATAATCGTGTGAGCTGATGAAGACATTATATCTTTACTTTATTTTATCTTTCGGCTTTGAAATATATATAGATTTTTTCAGTTTTTTTTTTAAATATTTTATTTTATTAACTTTTTTCTTCTATTTCCATTAATCTTTATTGTTTTCTATGTTTTCTCTACATTTTTAACTTTTATATACGTATATATATACAAATTTTAAACCGCTCTCTCTTGGGTTACCTACTCTGACTATATTTTCCGAATTATTTTTTCCAGATATCTGCTACCGCCCATGTTTTCTGAAGGTCATGAAATCCGTCAGTCACAAGGAATGTTTATTCGGAGAAAATTTATTTTTATGTCTGAATTCGTTTGTTAAAATATCGTTTGCACAAATCTTTTCAGAATATTTATTAAGTTCAATTCTTCCTCTGATGTTATGCGCCTCCCACAAACCTACCTTTTACACAAACCATTAGACGATCTTTCACAGTGCCGTTTGTTGAGATTTTTCTCCATACATTGCCATTGTAAAATACGTGAAAATCTAATTATTACATCAAAAGTTTTTAAGGAATCCTACATTTTTAAAAAAAATTAAGCTCGCACAATAAAACTAGCGATTGTCTGATTTTTTTCTTCCTGTTTCACTCCAGCCACATTTTTTAAAAGATTTATATTTATTATATACAAAGCCATCAAAAAAATCTCTTTTTTTGCATGAATATACGCAAAACTTTTTTATACAAAAAAAAAAAAAAAAAAAAAAAAAAAAAAAAAAAAAAAAAAAAAAAAACTATAAAAAATGTCTCTACAGTATCGAAGCTGTGTTCCATATTTCAGTACGATCTTTCGTTATGGAATATTTTGAGTCAAAAATTGTTTCTATTTCCTTAACATTATAGAGTGGCATTATATCTAAATTTAACTTAAGATTTATTATTGGACATAATATTTGATACTATTACTACTCTACTTAATGTCTTAATAATTCAACTTCACATCACTAATAAACACTTCCTATCCGAATGGAATCGTTATCCCGAAAATTTAGAATCTATGGAATCAACTTTAAGTGAATCTTCCTCAAATAATTCAATTTTTCGATGAACTGGAACGTAATACGACATCTCTTCAAGAGAAGAATGAAGGGACCGGCGAGAGAGATGAGTTAACTTGGCACAAAAGGTTCAAGCGCTAGAATAATGTTTGCTTAACTCCTCCGGTAGCAGTAGGTGACTGGCATGTAATGTGAGTCTAATCGTCAGTAAAATATTCAAAGGCAGGGGGTCGCACGTTTCACGGGCAGGAGAAGGGACATTCTTCGCAAATCGTTCCATGCAACACCACTCTCTGCTACACCCACCAGAGATACAGTTCATTAAACAGAAGGATTTCCGGAAATGCTGCAATGGAATTCGATCCTTCCACCCCTCCTACACCAAGCCTTTTTTTTTTCTTTCCGGACCGTTACAAAACCTTTTCTTTTTGGAATATTTTTTTCTCCCTTCTTTCCGGCAAAGGCAAACGTGGATATAATAATAATAATAAAAAGTGTATAAAAAGGAATGCAGAATAAAGGCTTAGAGAGCTCAAAGCTTCCCTTTGCTATTCAAAGCATCCTCGAGAAAGGACGATACGTAGATGTATTCTGCCGCACACAACTGTTACTTGGCGATGCCTTTGTTGCCGCATTTTCATTGTCGTTCTAGCTTCATTGAGTCCACAATGGAATTTTGTGGCAGATTGAGAAAGAATTTTTTGGCGAAATGAGAATGCAAATTTTTGAGTGGAATGTTTTTATCTGTTAGGCTTGTAAGCTGTTTGTATAGTAGTTGGACAAATGAAAAATAAATAGATACCTTACGTTTGAGGATTTCTTGGCAATCTAGATCACTATTTAATTAGATTTAATTTTTTGGTATCATTAGTGCAACCATGATATCATGATTATTAATCCATCATATTACACTGAGTGGCTTCTCCATGACCGTCCCTTCAATTTGGTTCATTTAATTACCTATTTTCTTTAACAAAATCTTGAATTTTCTCAACAAGTACTCTACACTCTGTGTAATGTCACTCTGTGTCAAGTCATCTGTGTCATGCTTTATTTATTTATTTATTTTTAGACTGTGTGACCTCTTTATGATCATCTCTTCAATCTGGCTCATTTACCTCTGTCCTTTTGAAAATCTTAAATCTCCTTAGCAAATACTCTGTGGGTTGTTTGCGTCAATGTTTTACCGCACTTTCCAGAAGTGCGAGACAGGAGGGTTGTTGATTTATACGATTTATGCCTTTTTCAATTTTATCCCCCAGTTGGTCAATAGGGTTGAGGTCTGCAGATTGCCTGGTACTTTACTCAACAAAGATCTGTATTACTTTTCACAAATGAAACAACACTAGTCTTGAAGGAAGCATATCTTTAACAATGATGGCAGTATAACAGGATGCATTGTCTGGTTAAAAGAATACTTCAACTTTGGGATAAATTATCAGCATTACAGGACCTACTTAGTCAAAAACGATGCTTACGCATTTTGTCTAATACAGTGTATCTAATACAACGTATTGCGTCAAATATAATGTGCTAGAATTGTTTTAAAGTATATCAGGAGCACACCAACCTTCTAACTGCAACGTTGTTACGCGATAACTCATTTTCAGAAAACTATTAAGTAGTTATAAATTAACCGCAAAATGCATAATAAACATCTAGTGATAGCCTGATATAGCGCGTCGTCTTTAAAGCATTACTTGATCCAGTAGATCCCTTGCCTCCTGGATTGGGTTCAAAATTACAAGGCTACAGAGTTGAACATTAGTATCGTAAACCCAAAAGTGGGTCGGCTGCTCAACGACGGTTATAAAATAAAATAAAATAATTAAGAAAAGGGAATCGGTCATGAACCAACCTCTGCTATATGGGTAAAATGGAATGTGGAGGAATAGATACAGTCCAGAAATTGAAAATGCAATAGAGATTTGTAAAAGCAAAATTCCTCTAAAGTAAAATGAATGAATACGAGATTCGTAAAAGAGAAATGAACACAAAGTCTACGACATGTAGTAAAACAAGGAGAAAAATAAAAGATATGCCAGATAAAATTATGAAAGGAAAACATTTTAACAACTGAAAAAGTGGTAGACCAAAACTGAAAATGGCGGAGTAGGCCTATGGTTATGAAAATCAAGAGCTAGAAAAAGGTGAGAGGATGCAGTGGAACTCTGTGGTACAGAGAGAAGGCCCACCATGAACTATAGAGCTTGAGAAAAAAATAAGGTCCATGATAATAAGATTTGCAGAAATGATTAGTCCAATTTCATGAAACTTTCTTCGTTTTTGACGAAACCGTTTCCTACTATATACTCCGAACGAATTTTTCGGTAAAGAGATGAAAAACTATTGTCACTTCTTCGAGGAAATGAATTTCGTCAAAATTAAATTAATATTTCGTCATTCTGCTTTTTTCCAAAACAAACAACTCTTAGTGCTTAATGTATCTAACCTTTCTAATAATCACTTTATCATTGGAACCATATAGCTAGATCATTATAGCCCTAACAACACAAGAAGGAGAGACAGAACAGATAGATAGATTACACCCTTGCCCGAAGCGGGATCTTCTTGGTACGAAGCCAATTTTTGACAGCTCAGATGGCTTTTTTTGTCACTTTAACTTCGATTGTCCAGTCTTCATCCTAGTTTCGTCATTCCAGTTAACAATCTTGCACAATGCACTGCGATGAGGTTTTCGAGTAGAGGAAACATTTTCGTAATACAGTTGAGAAATCGCGTTTCGTCACAAATCACGTGATTTTGTGACGAAATGATTCTCAAAATTAACGAAATACAGCTTAAGGATTGCTGAATCTTACAAAGTGAGAGTTTTATTTCTGAGAGTTTAGTAAATGTTATTGAACAAATTTATGGCTCTCTAAGTCCTAGTGACGCTTCATAATATTTTAATTGTTATACATAACACATGGTTTCGCAGATTACTGCAGGTTGGGGGTTCGAACTCTTACATCGATACATGCAAATCATGAACCTCTCAAAATATTTCGACCTCAGAAGTTGTAGACTTTTATAATTTGAAGAGTAATTATTCATGCATATTCTGAATAAAATATACGTATGACGTTAAGGTAAAAAATTACAATCATAATTTTTAAAGTTGCAATAGAAACGTAAAAACATCTATTTATTTAAAAAACAACAACTTTAATTTGCTACCTTGTTGAATATTTTTATAACAGCGCTTATCTATTTCCATAAAAAACGTTATTTTATACCGTTATAAAAACGTCAGATAAAAGAAAGCTACCAGTTTAAAATATCTGTCAATATATTTCAGAAAAACTTCGGCAAGATAAAGAAAAGAGAGATAGAAACCCCCAACCCGTCTTCAGTTTGAAGGCTAGAAGTACTAAATTCATGGATTTTTAATTACTTTTAAAAAACAACAAGAAAAAAAATCCCTTTCTGAAGTGGATTATAGAAGTATCCGAATAGGGAAAAAGGGGAAGAAAAAAAAAGATCGTTTAAATTTTCCTTCCAAGCCAGAGAACATTTTTAAAAGAGGTTCGTCCGAACATTTTCCAATTTCCTCTCTCCCATCCCCATCTCTTTCCATTTTTCTTAACTGTAACTTTCCCTTTTCCCCTATTTCTCTTTCCTTGTTTTGAATTAATTACTTGATCCGAACTTTTGAGCTCAATAACATCTGTGCGGAGAGCCGCTAAATTAAGATCTGCAGAAATAAAGGGAAGAAAGTTTTAAAACTTAAAAGGAACTGAAAAAATGAAATGGGGCAGATCATTTAAGGAATGACGATAATAATAATAAATCGAAAGCAGTCAGCTTTTACTCTGTATCGAAAGACAAATAAAATCAATTCGAAAGCCAAGCTGCGCCTGAATTGTAAAATATCTACTGCTGAGTGAAATGATTTAGAAAGTTATGCAGGGTGATTTGCAATCTTCGAAATATATATTTTTAGAATCCCAGTCAAAAATGAATTAAAAGTATCATATTAAAGAAAAGCAAATAAATATTTGAGCAATGAAAAAAAACAAAAACAAAAACGCCATCGAAATCTAACGAATCACAAAAGAAGAAGGCGCGACTTATTACGTTAAAATCAGTTTCATTGCCTAATGTGTTTGATTGGAAGTGTTTCTGTAGTTCAGGTATTATATTATAACATACTATACTACCATACAAAGGGAATTTATTGCAAACAAAGTAGGGGGCCAACTAACAATGTCACACAATATTTAAGTATATGTTACTGTGAATGACAGATATTGATATTTGTTAACTTCCACCGGTGAATGTTTTCAGTCACCTAGTCGCTTTGGTAAAGGTCCGAAATATATACTAGGTCTCGTTGAGTGCCACTGCCCAGTATACATTTGCCCGGTACGCACTACATCAATGTTTTTTTAAGGTTCAGTACCAATACCGTGTATGCATTTGCCCGATATGCCCTTCACTGATGTTTTTTTAAAAGTTAAATGCCACTGCCCGGTATGCATTTAACCGGCACTCCGAACACTGATGTTTTTTCTAATCTATCCTCAGCAGATATTAAAATATCGAATAAATATAATAATATCAACAAATAAATTAATATCAAATCCGATATAACAAATATTTTGGACATTCACAAAAGTGACTCACCGGTGAAAGTCGACATTCTCTTGATTTCGGTCATTCACAGTAACATATATGGATGATTCTCACGAAACATGACATTCACTGTCCCTTGCTCCAAGATCTAATACTATAGTACTAAAAGAACTTTTTTTAAAAAAAAATTAACAAATAGCATTGCTGTTAGCATCTTAAAATGACTTTGCACTAGCATTGACTGTTTTGTATACTTAAAAAATTTAATTGAATATCAAAATGTCCTTTTTCTGGCATGTCCCTAACAATATTTCCAATAATAACTAGCTTCAAAACTTCCCATACATTTTTCAAAATCAAATTTTTTTTATCTTATCCTATGTTAGCATTTCTAGAATATACGCAGAGGGTATTGTCAACTAAAACTTCGTTTAAAATAATTTTTTCTGTCAATAATTTGTTTGTCCCATGAAAATCTGTCATTTTCCTGGCTACTTTTATTTAGTGATTTATAACCAAAATAGATAGCGCCAGGAATCAATATCTTATGTTAATAGATTGATTAGATACCCTCCAATCTGAACATGTCTTGTTGCATGAATAAAGAACCAATTTTCCAGTTCAAAATCTATTTCAAAAAATTTTTCAAGGTGAGTAGGTTTTTATGCTGTCATTTTCCTGGCTTCTTGAAATCATTAATAACAAAAACTACATGGATTTATCTGATTTCAAGAAATACTGTTGTTTTCTGCAGAATATAAACGTCTTCGGTCAAAATATTAAAGTAAAGTTATCTGCTATAAAATGGCGAATTTGTCATTATCCTGGCTGTCATTTTCCTGGCTTATGAATGCCAGGACATTGAAGTGTTACCAGAAATTCTTTTTAACTGCTAATACTGTAAAGGGGGAAAGCAAATATTAACCTAATACCAAGTTTATGTATGGTTGTAATAGGCTTGGATGCAATCAAAGTTATTTATTTATTTAATGATTGATTATTATACAAAATTTTATTCTGCACATATCAGCAACAATATTTTTTTTGTTTCTTTCTACAGTGGATAAAAAGAATTAATTTAAGCTATTTATGGTCCATCTAACATGAAGGCTTAAGTTGAGTTACTTACTATTAACTTAAAATGACTGTTTTTTAAACTTCTAAGGTAATATGTCATTTTCCTGTCATTCAAGATTTGGTGCATTTCCATTTTATTTTTTTTCTCGAGCAAATGTCAATAAACTACACTGCTGTCTATAAGATATTAATAAGTGTAGCTAAAGAAGTAAACAAAAAAAATTTTAGATTATTTTGAAGACTCTAAATTTGAAGAAATTTTTTGGTCCGAATTGTCATGTTTCGTGAGAATCACCCATATATTTCTAATTGCATTTTAAAGCGCTAAAATGGAGAAATTGTTGCTCATATGCTGTAAATATACATAGCCCCATATCTCCCCTTAATATAAACCTATAATATTCAAACTCGGTCAGGTATTATATTATAACATACTACAGTACTGTACCAAAAGAAATTATTGTATATTAATATTCTATGACTTGCCAAATATCAATTCAACTATCTATTGAAGTATTCCGAAATATTATCGATTTCAAAATTTCGATGCCGTCAATTATTAATTTTTTGCCGTGTATTGGCGTGTGATCTAATTTGTTAATTATTGAACGGTAATTCTAAATAGTCGCAAATAATTGAGGAAAAATAAAATTTTACCAGTAGGAAAATTGCTAGTTTAATTTGATTCTGGAAAATAAAAAGCTATAATGACCCTATTTTCACTAAATTTCACTAAATTTATGAAAATCATTCTTAATTAACAAAATTAACAACTGGATTCATATATTTAAAACAATCTTATTATCTTATATAATAGGGGTTCCCAACTTACATGTGGCCGGGGGCCGCAATTAAAAACACCAATGAAATGGTGGGCCACAACTTTGATCAAAATTTTATATAGGACTCTTTTATGTTTGCAGGAACATTAAATATTACTGTCAAATTTTTATCAAAGTTTTTTTAATATAAAAAGCAAAATAACAAGCATTACAAATCATTTGATAAATGAACATTTTTCCGACCTTTTAGGAATTATAGAAACAAGAAAAAAAAATTCTGGAGAATCTGAAATTAAATTTTTTTTCTTTTCCGCTCATGCGATATTCAATTCAAGGAATTTAAATAAAAGATGATATTCATTCCCTCTTTTATGTGTATTAAAATTTACAAATGCAAATAATTTCGTCCAAAATGAGTGGTTTCAAAAAGTTATATGGGAGAATTTTTTCGAGAAAATTTTTGATACGCACATGCTAAAATTATATTCACAAAACACAGAAAAACGAAATAAAAAAGAGCGACATACATGATTATTTTTGTATTTGAATAAAATATTTTCTTGGATGCAAAACCTGAGAAATTTTTTTTTTTTGCACCGTTGGTTTGTTAAATTTAACAGAAGCGAAGAAATTTGCTTTTTTAAACGAAAGAAAAGTATTTTAAACCCATATAGATTTTTTACGAAAATTGTCGGCAATAAACGACAACAAATAATATATTTTAGTTAGCGGGCCAACAAAAAGGCTTCGCGCCAAATACGGCCGGCGGGCCGCCAGTTGGTAACCACTGTTATATAACATTCAAGTAGCATTAAAAACATGCACGTTATTTTCCCTTTCCTCTCTGAAAGTTTCAATGACTGCACCAAATAAATTTTAAATACGACATTCAAACTCCCACGAATAAAAATTCCGATTAAGTTCTCACAACAATCGAACCAGTCTCTACAATTCTAATGACATACTCTCAAAACCAAAGATTTCAGTTCAAAACAAACACAGGCAACTGTCAGAAGCAATATTACCAGACAGTCTCCAAACAAACGAATCTATCAAGCCAAATAACTTTCTTTATTTAACCCAGTCTCTTCATTCAGTGAACAACTCGATTTCAATAAATTCTCGCAAAACCATTCATTGTTGATAAGAGATAACCAAATTAGCCTCAAAATTACTGACTTTTGAAGAATCCCTCGTCTGCCTTCATCACTTTCAACCGCAGAATAATCTATGCCTAAAAAAAAGAACTCAAAATTCCAACAGGTTCCTCCCCATCCTTTTATATAGAGAGAACTATCCTCCTCATCTTCGCATAAACCCGCACGTATTGCCTCCCTCCCACTCCTCCCATATTCTTTGTTGCATGAGAAGGCATACGCGAGCAACTGTGAGCGTGACGTACCGACTGCTGCCACCGCCCGAACGGAATTGGCATGCACGCATCATTGGTCAAAGTAATGAGGAACTAGTTGCACCGAAAGAAAACTTAGCCATCCGGAATGGCAACCGAACCTTCTTCCATCCTCAGTGCGAGATGCTCTCGAATCCGAAACGCCTACGCCACCCCTGCTCTTGCCGCTCTTCTAGTAAGTCGTTTGAAGCTGCCGCTCTTGGCACCCCCCTCCAATATGTTTTGCGCAAGGGATGCGCATCTTTATTTCATCAACCTCATCTTTGGGTTTGTTGAAAAGAAAGAGGTGTTTTTTTATTTTTTTATTCCCTGCTGAGGCATTTTTTAGATACCTTTATGAAGACAACATTTTTTGTTTTGTTCTTTTGAGTGGTTTTGTTATGTTTTGAGCACACAAGATGTGTTTATTCATAAATGTTTTAGTTCAAGGTTTATGAATGATTGAATTTAGAATGTTTAATGTCCTCAAATTCAGAAAAGTAACATTTTTTTCTGTTTACCCATGTATAAAAAGTTTGTACTACTCTAATCAGTTTTTCAATTACTGCATTCTCTAGTCAGAACTCTAGTCAGTTTAAAATTCTTCATCACTGAAAAGGAAGTTACAACTTTAATCTTTAAGTGGCAAATATTTATAAAATCTATGTTTTTTAATTTTTTGAGTGTTTTTGTTTTATTATGAGAACAGGATATACATTTATGTATATTTTAAAATTGGCGACTGATTGAGCTTTGAATTTGAAGATATTAAGGCTGTTTTTTGAAGACTCCGACTTAATATGAAATGCATTTTTGAGAATAATATGCCATTTTTATAACTGCTGTGAGTTGCCAATTGTTATTCAAGATGGTTGGGTCAAGTTTAGCCTATCTAAAGACAGAGCTGTCTATATTTATTATGAAAATGGCTCAAATTATCAAGATGAAGTAGAATTCGCCTATTAGATGTTTAAATTTAGCTGTCTCTGTACTTTCGCTTCTGCTGTAGACAATCATTACCTATTCAGAACTACCTAGCGTTTTCTCGTAAAATATATTACCTAAACAAAAAATTAACATTATCACTGTAATGTTTGGCAACTGTTTGGCGATCGTTCAGGCGCACTTGGCGCATTGTGTCACCCCTTCGGGGGCATGCTAGGAATCGAGGTAGAGGTATGTTTATCTTGGTCGGGAGAGGTTCTCCCTTGGTTGTTTAAGAGCTGGATGCTCGAATATAAAAATAATGACTAGTTTCTTTTAATTTTTAATAAAGTTAAGTTTATTATTATGAAAATCTGGTGTGATTATTTGTATGGAATATAGTCATTACAATCACTACGTAATCAACTTCAGTGTTCAAATATTTATATAACTTAATAATATAGAACTGAGAATTTTTCTTATTTTATTTAGATATTGAACAAAGTAAGGACTTCTTTTAATTCGAAATCGTGTAATCTCGATAGCTCGAACTTCGATATCTCGAAAACCTTGTTTTGTCAAAAAAATAAAAAATGTTTTTCCTCTTAGCCTTACATATCCAACTAATATTAATTTGAATTCCTAAGTCGAAGAGTTTCTTGTCAAAACCTTGTTATGTTGAAAACTTTTTGAAGCAAAAAAGGATTTTTTTTTAGAAAAATCAACGCCTACCACCACCTTTTACTGCGTTTCAAGGAAGAAATGCTGCCACAATGGTATTTTTTTTAAAATAAACTCTATTAATGTAAGTTTATTGTAAACGAATTCCTTTACATTTAATGCATAATTATTTTTGTGTTTCATTTAAAAATGACATTATCATTGCTGCATTTAGACTTATTGCAAACTATTATGCAAATATCGTTATTAGTACTTATTCTGACGTACCATGACTCTGCGTTTTAGAGTATTATTTAAGAATAATTTTTTTTTTACTTTTTAGAACATATTTGGTTGTGAACTTGTTATCTCGATTTTTCTTTAGCGTCCTCTCAACTTTGAGATATCGACAGTATTTTGTATAAGCAGATTATTATAGACAAGAAAAATATTTTTTCTTTTTAAAATCATAAAAATTAAATATATAAACAAATGGATGAGTAGTTAGATTTTTCTGGTTTTACATATTTCGGAAGAAAAAAAATGTGTCATAAAAAGAATTAACAATGGCTTTTCGTCAACAACATTCTTTCTTATGTTTTCGACTGAAACAAAGGCTCTTTTTATTCGAAACTGAAAATAAGTCAAATAGTTTTGCTCCAGTAGATCTTGAAAGGACCTGGATAACCTGGTTGGTAGGGTATTGGACCCATGACCAAGAGGTTATGAGTTCGATCCCCTCCAACCCAAACCCTCCCATGTAATAAACGGTGACTGGTGCACGTTAAATATGTCGGGTCACAAAGTTCTTCATATTCCCATAACAAATCACACCGATGGGGGTACTGAATTGGAGATTTATCGTTCTCTGGTTCAGGTCAAAATTACGATCTGTGGATGAATTAATGGGTCCGCCCTATAAGCGGGCTATGATGTGTGTGGGGCTGGAGTCATGTTTTTGGCCATACATGGCGCCACTAAACAAAGAGAAACGCACCCTCTGCCTTAAATTCGCTTGGTTTAACCAAGCAGACTTGCTGGTATAACATAAGGTAGCTTGCTGGTTAGTGGCATTAGAAACAACAATAGGTCTTAAAAAGTTCCCTGTAAGTCTACACCATCGATCTCACTTTTTTATATGTATTTGTGCATAGCTCCAAAAAAATGAGCCACCCTGAATAACTTTTGATCTATTGATCAGATCTTCACGTTTTAGCGCTCAATCTTAATGGTTCGAGGGGGTGGCCACAAATATGCTAATTAATTAATGACGATATTTAAAGTTACGAAATCAGACACAAAAACGTATTTTCGCTGGATAAACTTGCCTTTTCGTTTCAAATGGATTCGGGCTTCTGCCCTTAAAAATATAGAGGGTAGCCTGGAAGGGGATTATTTGGAAAATACGGACCCCATAGTTTGGTCAGGATAGTGGTCCTAAATTTGGACCCCTTAATGTTTATTCGAATTTTTGCGTATTTCACCATATCTTTAAAGTTTTTTAAGCGAATTGGAAATTTTTTCTGTACACAATTAAAAAAAATTGTAATTTAAAGATAATTCCTTGTAAAAAAATAAATTTTAGTAAATATTTATTATTTTACTTAATTATAGTCGAAAAATGTATTATAAGGTACTCAATTTTTAAGTCATTTTAAAGAATGTAAATTAACATTGCAAAATACTAAATATGAACGAAATTAGTCAAATAGTTTTTGAGAAATAGAATATTAAAAAAAGTCCTTTATTTAAAATTCGATTTCTCAGGAACTATGCAACCGATTTCGCTCAAATTTTGGATTTGGCTATGAAAAATTTAAATTATTTTTAAAATGATGCAAAAAATAGCCTACCATACGATTCAAAAATTTTCCGACTATCATTAAATAAAATAATAAATATTTGCTAAAATTTACTTTTTGTATGGAATTATCGCTGGTTAAATAAGTTTAATGATTGTGTGCAAAAATTTTTCAATTCGCTTAAAAGTTCTCGAGATATGGCCACCCCCTATATCTTTTGGTTCAGAAACCTGAATCAGCTTTAAAAAAAAGGTATGTTTATTCAGAGAAAGTACGTTTTTGTGTCTGATTTCGCAACTTAAAATAGCATCTACGCTAATTAGTTAGCATATTTAATGTCAGCCCCTTTAATCATTAAGATTTCGCTCTCGAACGTAAATAAATGTTCCGTTCATTAGATTAAAAGTTATTCAGAGTGGTCAGTTTTTTTTCTTCTTTTTTTTGGCGCACTGTACAATAAATTTATTTTCTATGAAAAGAAAAGGTATGTTTATTCAGAGAAAGTACGTTTTTGTGTCTGATTTCGTAACTTAAAATAACGTCTACACTAATTAGTTAGCATATTTAAGGTCACCCCCACGAATCATTAAGATTTTGTCCTGGAACGCAAATAAATGTTCCGTTCATTAGATTAAAAGTTATTCAGAGTGGTCAGTTTTTTTTCTTTTTTAGGAGCACTGTACAATAAATTTATTTTCTATATTTTAGCTTTGAACTCTAAGCTGAATGAATGGAAGACTAAAATCCGAGAGGGGGAACTATTTTTCAAAAATCGAGGAGATTAAAATTGAGGGACGTTACCTCCCTAGCGTTATAGT
>NC_092211.1:54384150-54401862 GCF_043381705.1 Parasteatoda tepidariorum
AAAAAAAGAAAAGGGGGGGGGGGAGGAAATCCTGCGTAACAGGAGGAGAGTTGTTGAATTTTAGATCGTTTTACTACAACTTTACCTTGTTTTGTAACTTAACCTACAGACCCTAATGCAAGATTAAGGGCAACAGGAGACCTCCTAATATAGGAAACTACTGTAGGTTGAAATTCTTTTCTTTTTTTTTTCATTTTGTTGTTTTTGTAATTAAAGAATGGAGGGGGAAAAATTCAATGTGGTTTTAGGCAGGAGACGAAAAGAGGATTACTGTTCAAAACTTTATGAAAGGGCCGAGGTTAAGTTTTAGAAAACTTTTCATTTGTTTCGTCCACTCTGATGTTTTTTCCTTCTTCTTTTCACTTCATTTCTTTCTAATACTGTAAAAGAGGAAGTTGATACTTGGGGATTGAGAGGATGAAGATCCATTCTATTTTCCTGGAGGAGTGGTTTGGGAATTGGGATTCTTTTGCCGGACTCTTGGAAGTTACTAGGATATTTGCTTGATAATGTAGCTCCAGATAAAAAGTTCGTATAGAAAAATCTTCGTATTATAGACAGTATGGCTTATATCAAATATATAGATCTTAAATATAATAGATATGTATCAAATATAAGGTATAGGTTAAATATAAAAGCCCTACCAACCCAAATTTTGTCATTTAACGTTTTTTATTTATTTATTTATTTTTATAAAAGCAATAATTTATTTCAAATAGTGCCTGGTTTAATTTTTCATTTAAAAATTATGACAATAATTTTAATGAAAAAATAATGGAGTATAATAATGGAATTTAATAAAACTGAATCGATTGAAAACACTAAAGTAAAATTGTCACCCCCCCCCAAAGAAAAACCGAATATTAAGTTTAAAATTAGGAAAAGTTAATTTATTTAGATTTTTTTAGTACATATTTTGACAGTGAGCTTACTTTTCCTAAGAGTAAATGGGAAAAATGAAATAAGTGAAAAATGAAAAGTTGCTTTTTACATCGATGCGTGTAGTAGTGATAAAAGATTTTGCAAACAAACGGATAGAAATTACATTAGTTACATGTATAGCTATTAATATTTTAATTACAACATTTTAAGTTAAATCGGTTGAAAATTAAAGTAATTATTGCACTCAAGATTTTCCGAAAACACTATTTAAAGTTTGAAAGTAAAGAAAAAAAAATGTTTTTCTTCAGTATATAGGTTTTAACTTATATTTTTAGACAAAGTTCTCGAATATGTATGCTATGGAAGTTTTGAATTATCTGAATAATAATTTTTCAAAAAAAATTGAATTATCTAAATAATTATTTTCATGTTAGTGTGGTAAGCTGACTCAACTATAATGGTAACGGAATTTTGGAAGTTCAGTATAATCTGTTTTTTATTTTTTATTTTTTCATTTATTGTTTTTTTAAGTATACATCAGTCGTTAAACAGCCCACCCAATTTTGAGTTTGCGACTACAATATTCAAATTTGTAGCCTTGTAATTCTGAATCCAGTCCAGAGGACAGGAGAACTCCTGGATCAAGTATTGGGAGAAATTTGCCTTCGTGATGGACTTTGGAGGAAACTACCCAGTATTTGCGTTACATGGAGAGGAAAACCAAGAAAACCTCCCTCGATTAGCCGTCTACCATTGAGGATATTTTACGTCATCTTTGTGGTTGATACTAGTTGAGAGCAGAATTCTTATCGACCAATCATCGCTGGGATTTGGGAGACGAGCGTTCAATCTCCTGAGCTACCACGGCTCTGAGCAGTGTGTATTTTTGTTATAGTTTTTATGAAAGAAGCAATAAATGATCATAAAGAGGTTAACTGAGTCTAAAATATATGATAGGATACGCCCCTCTAATTTAAAGTGCGATTTACCAATAGCCTACCTTAACATATTCTCCTCCTCATATTAAAATTACGAGAAATGAACCTCTTTCACATGGAAAATAAACATTCTTAAAGAAGACAGAAATTGGAATCTTCTCGAAAACTGAAGATTCGAATCTTCTTCGCCCATTCAACAAAAACCATTTCAAATCTTAACCGACATTTTTTTTTCTCAAACGTTCTGGCTACATCTCCAATTCCAAAAATGCTTTGGAAATCAATAAGATATCGGAGAGGCATCGCGATTTGCTTAGGTTGCAGAAAAACTAGATGAGTTTTTCCTTCTGCAGAAAAAAAAGAAAAAATCAGAATACCCCCTCAAGAAAGTTCTTTTGAACTTTTCCAATCTTAAAATCGTCCCAATCGCCGAGGAAAGAAGCGAGAAAAAATGGAATATAAAAATCCATTAACTCACTGTAAAGAGTGGCAAGTATTTTCAGTTACGCGAATGTTTATGCATGGTTTTTTTCATGAAAGATTCGTAAAATCGAGTGGCGAAAATATAAAGCATATAACCATATCGCCAAAAGTGATTTTTTAGTCAATTTTTTTTATTTTTTCATTCCACATTTCATACTTTTCTACAGATTTTAAAAAATTTGAAGAATTTTTTCTTTTCTATTGTGTCAAGAACCTTACCTCTTTTTCGTCAAGTTCTTTTCTTCCGGTAGAAGAAATAAACCGGGTTCCCCTATCCCTTCTTCGAATGCTCTATATCCCTTTAGAATAAGATAAGGGGTAAACGGAAGGTAACGTCTATGTGAAAATAGAGTTTTTCCCTACTTTGAATGGGGAATTTTTGTTGGAAAGAGAGGGGAAAAGATGATGACGAAGGGAAGGGTGGTGAAAAAGATAAAATAAAATAAATAAATATCAAAATATATGAAGTTCCCATATAAAACTTTGCACAGTCGGGAGTAGGGAGGTCTATAGCAGTGTGAATCTTATACATAAGGCCCCCTGAATATATGCAAGTCTCCTCAAGAGTTAAAGCTCTCAGAAATAAGGTGCAAGAAGGGAAAAGCTGATAGAAAATATGCAGAAGGTGGAATAATAATAAAAAGAGGAACTGGGTAGAATTTAGGCGATTTTAGTCAACTGGGGATTTTTTTTCCCTTTCAGAGTGTGAAAAGGGTGATGGAAAATAGAGGAACTGAATGATAAAGGGAAGAAGAAAAAAAAAACTATTTGGAAAAGGGAGCTACAAAACAGAGTTGATCCACGGCAAATATAAAAAGTAAAATCAATATATATATTCCGGGCTAATCCTAATGGTAAGGCCATTTTGAATACTCGCACTATCTGTAAGAAGAGAAGTTTGGACAGTGGGTGTTTCTCCTCCCCCCTCCCATTTCATTTTTTTTTCATTCTCCAAGTTTTGTATGGCTGAAAAGCTTTTTTAACATATAGGCAAAAATATTCAGCTCTAAGAGTTTATTTTCCTCTATTGAGAAAGTATTAGGTTGAAATATAAAACTAAAACCTGACATTTATTTTGAATATAGTTTTTAAAAAAAAAATTCTTTTGGTATGCTTATTAGTAGTTTTTGTTCCTATATAATGTTTACTCGTTTAATCCAAGAATTTTGTCAATATAAAATTTTATATTCTTACAGTTAAATTTGAATTTGGTAGCCTTGTATAGTATATCCGAATTGAAAAATGAAATAAAATGTGTTTTGTAATCATAGCTCGAATGATGAGTAGAACAATATGAATTATGTAGAATAGTATATCACTAAAAACTATAATGTTACATTTTACTCAACGATTATACAAACCAACATACAATTAAGAGAGTAAAAAAAGTTGACATGTTTCAAGTGCTCAAAAATAGGCACCCATTCACCAAACTAGTCAGTTCAGTTGTGAATGAAAATAAAACAACAGTGATTTGAAACATTAAACGTAAAGTTGCCAATGAAAAAGGTAAAATAAAGTTCAAAGCAAAGCTAAGACAATCGTGGTAACAGAGAGGGAAGCAGAAAAATAAATAAAAAATAGTAGTAGTTTTTCTTATGTCACGTTAGAGTTGCACAATGAACTACTGGCGACTGTCTGGGAAGCATCCCCGAGAATGCCATTGCAATCACACATCATCCGAAGACATGCCATCACGATTTTAATCCTCTGCAGAATTGAAGACTCCTCCGCTTTCGCAGCGCAACGACTTGCGCCAAGTCGGGCACTTTACGGTAAACTAAACTAGAAACTAAACTACGGTAAAAAAAAACTAGGAAAACATCAGCTTCCAAGAGAGGCACACAGGAGCAAAATGCATTTCCAAGAGCTAAGGAGAGGTAGAGAGGAACTCTTTTCGTTCTTCTTGCAAGTCTTGAGAATGGGAGAATAGGAGGAGCTTGAAACATGCCGACTTTTCTTACCATCTTTACATATTATTAAGCCAATGAAGTTTTTATCAAAGTATGTACTTCCACTTCATTTCTTGAGATTATTCATTTAATTTAGAAAGGCTTTGTCGATTTAGAAAGCTGATTTCGGGTGTGGACGCAGCGTTTCTCTAATTTTAGAGATTCGGCGTATTTAAGTTGCATTAATTGTTATTCCCCTAATCCCGAAAAAAAAATGCCGTGTTCGCTATTTTTGGAACTTTTAAAATGTTTTCGATTAAAATCTGAAGTACTTATTTTGAATAAAAAGTTAACATTTTCTCTACAAGTCCTATTTCTTAAAGACTTTTCCTTTCAAGGAGTAGCTCTTCAAAGTTTAGTAACTTTTTGTGCGGAGTCAAATTAGCTTCGCTGTAACTTTAAAATTTAAAATTAAAGTGATAACGAGAAATAATTTCAGTATTTAAAGTGAACATACCAAATATCAAAGCGATCAGTTTAAAATATCAGCCAGTAGACAGTAGTTTTTTTTCTCTTCCGTAGACAAAGAGCGAATTTTGCATAGTTTCAAATTTAGTTCTGGTGATTTTCTATGAGTATGGCTCATAGAAGAAATCTGTTTGTATATAAAACGTAGCACATATTATTGAAATCAGCTATAAATTATCCGGCATTACACAGAAAAAACAATGTTGTAAGGATACAATATTTATTCATTTCAACAGTTTTTAGAAATTTCAAATAGATACGAGTGATAAATATTGATAATAGTTAGTATTAAACTAATTAATATTAGTTAGAATGTAAATGTCTCTCTTGGCGGAGGTTTTTCTAGTGTTTTAGACGTCTTTGTTAAATTGTTCTACTCTAATGCGCACAACTTGGCGCATTTCATCGGGGTACCAAACCGTTGTATATATTCTAATTTGTCAAAATGTATACAACGGTAAGACGAAAGAAAATGGAAGTTGTTGTAATGCAATGACTGACAGTGGTTCGAATGACCAGCAACGACCGGTCTGTGTAGGGGTCGGGGAACTGGCCTTGTAGCAGAAGGGATATGGGCAAAGACTATTCGGGCAAAGCATGGATGTTCTTTCATTCTCTGTACTATCTGTCCTTACTATGGGAGCAACGTTGGCCCATCTAATATGGTGCCCCTGGAAAAGTGACCAACAAATCTCCCCTTCAGATGCCTGTATGACGTAGGTCATTCCCAAGGCGGGCATTGGAAAAAAAAAGGTTATAATGAAGAAATTTAGAATTTGTTGGTCTAACAATGCCTAAAATGAAAAAAAAAAGAAAGGAAAAACTAGATTTGCTAGAATACAAATGATTATAACAATGGATAGAATGAAGGCAACAATTTGTTACAATTTGTTGGGCTGTAAATTTATAGAATGAAATTTTCTTGGAATGTAAATTACAAGAATGTAAACGACTACAAATGGTTGAATACTAATGGTTTTCGGAATGTAAACGACAACTAATGGTTAGAATGTAATTGATCAGCATTTTTTGGAAGATAAATGACTAACAATGGTTACAATAAAAATGATTTTTCAAATGTAAATAACTAAGAATGAATAGAACGAAACTAATCAACATTTGAAGAAATGTAATTGACTAACATATTTGAATTAAAATTTCCACGTATAGTATGATATTTCATTTGAAATTAAGTTTAAATTAAAAATTTCTGTTACAAGTAAATTAAAACTTCTAAGTCAAAATCTTGATTATATGCATAAAGAAAAAAAAAATTAAATGGTGCTGAAAGCGCCAGTACAAATTATTTTCACACCGTATTTTATTTTTTAGCTCTTATAAAAGCCGTGTTAAGTGGTCTTTAAAGTCTCCATCAGTAATTTAAAAAGAATAAATTAGAAAATCGAAAAAAAAGTGAGAGTTTCCTTTCCAACAGAAACTTGAGATAAGCAACACAGAATTAAAAACTAGAAAAAAAAATACTGTATAACCACGCATTATAACCCTATCTTCACGTGACACATAACCGTCCCGAACTTATGAACAGTTGAAATAGGGGGTTTAGTAAATCATCGACCGAATCTCCAATGACTTAATTACTCCCGTCCTCGTTAAGAAACATTGATACATGGCTTCCATAATAAATTTTTATACCCCAAGCCATTCCCATGGAAACCGTCCAGTCCAGACTGTTGCCAAACGAGCGAAGGTAAGTTTTTATTCCGAAAAACGTTCTTTCTCAGATAGGCTGTGAGCGACACCAAAAAGAATGAGCCATTTCGAAGAATGCAGAAAAGTTTTATAAAAATATTCTTTTGGCTACCAAAACTAATATATTGGTAACTGCATTAACTGCCTTCTTTCCTCCCTACCCCTTTTGCTTCTTCTTCTTAACTGCATCGTAAAAGGTGGCGCACTCTGGTGTAGAAATTATTATGCCGCTGAAGTTTAGATAAAGGCATATTGGTAACTTTGGTGAACTTAAAACTTCGGTAATGGCGAGATATTGACATAGAACTTTCACCCTCTTTATTATTATTTTTTTTCCTGATGCTTTACCTCTTAACGTTTCTCACGCCATCGCTGGTACTTTATTTCCTTATTTATGGCGTCGTACTTTTAAAGTTTGGCGACGAAAATTAAACTTTGAAGGAAAGTTGTTTTTAATTTCACCCTGCCCTAGTTCGTTACTTTCTAATCTTGTTTATCAGAAACTTAGTTTTCCACATGGTGGCTTAAAAACAATTCTGCCCAAAAGGTGGATAGCTACCTTGCATGCTTTTGTATTTTTCGGCTCAGTAAATAACGGAAAATGACTTTTATAATTTTTTAAAAGACGAACCAGGGATATTTTTCGATGAAATATTGATGACACTAACAGAAGATCAGGTAGTTATAACGATACGATTTCTTTAAGGAGAAACATGGTTTAGTCCTGATGATTAAATACTTTATAGTAGTTAATAGCACCTAGTTTATGCTATTTAAGAAACTTTTTTAAAGGGTCTGATTACAAATTGTAGCGAGTTTATAGGATTTATCCAATCAAAAAAGGAAAACATAAATGGAGGACATTTATCTGCCTACTTTTATTAAGATTTTATGTTTTTAAGATTGAATTTTTCAAAAACATTTACGAGGACAGTTTTGAAACTCAAACTCGTGATTTTTAAACTTTTACTGAATCTATTAACCTTTTTTTGCTGAAAAATGCTTAATATCTCTGCCAAAATCAAGAATAAAAAAACAGCAACTTGTGCCGAATTCGTGTAAAACTTAAATTGAAAATTTGAAATTCTTCATCGCAAATTTAGTTTCTAACATAAATTAATGTATTCTCTATATTTATAGGGGCAATGAAAGAAAATGACTTTAATTAAACCATCTACTGACAAAATAATAGGTTTTAGCAGTGTAAATTTTATTTAAATAACTAGTTGCAAATAAACCTCAAGTACTCCATTTCTATTGTACTTATTTTCGACTAATTAATCAGAAAGTATTAGTTAGGTAAAAAAAAATTGATAGCCTTGCAGTTTCCCTTTGAGTTTCACAAACTAAAAATCTATTTTTTTAAAAAATAAATAAATAAAAAAGAGAAAAGAAAACAAGTCTAAAAAAGTGTCAAAACAAATAAAAAACTGGAAAAAAGTTATGGATAAGAGAAAGGGAGAGATAGCAATAGTTGGGGGGTTGATATGGGCAAATACTGTAAAGTATTACAGAAAAAATACTGATACTCAGACTGCAAATACTTTTACTGTAAAATCCTTTTTTACCAGAATATGTTACGAATCAAAAATCTGATATATCGTAATTTTCACAGTAATAATTACCGTAAAATCACGAAATCACTCTAATTAAATAAACAATACAGAAAAATTTACTGTATACTATTTTACAGTAAAAATGAATTTCAGGATAAAAGGGATTTTAAGGATGATGACCAGTGCATGTACTTTATGCTGTAATTTGATCCGGAATTCATTACAGTATATATAATTTGCGAGCATGAGTGAAAACAAGATTTTTGCTGAAACAGTCGCAACTCCTCTGTACATTCAAATTGACAAAAAATTGCTGACTAGTTTTTCCCTGCCTAAAAAATCAATTTGCTATAGTTAAACAACAGACACGTAGTTTTTAAAATCGATCATTTTAAAAACTATAATACAAACAATTAAAGGGTTCAAAATATTTTCACAATTACGAAAATTAATGTAATGTCTTACGAAAATTAATGTAATGTAACTAATGTAATGTTCTAATGTTTATTTTTCAATATATCTAATTTAAGGAATCAATTCAATAAATATAAACAAACAATCAATAATTTAGTAAATAGCATGAGAGAAACAATTTTTTTAAATTTGGTAGCTGTTAACGCTGTTTTTGGAAAGTCCGTTGCTGAGAAAAATAAAAAAGGCATGGTTTAAGTGCCTTACACTTGAAGCAATGCGATGATTTTAAACTATATTTATTTTATTTTATCCGTCGTTGAACAGCCGACCCAATTTTGTGATTACGACTACTAATATTCAACACCGTAGCCCTGTAATTTTGAACCAATGCAGAAGACAAGGAAACTCCTAGATCAGAAACTCCAGAGGTTTTGATTTGTTATGGGAACATGGACGACTTAGCGATACGACAAAATCAACGTGCACCAGTCACCATTTACTACACGATGAGTTTTCGGCCGGCGGGGATCGAACCCGCGAACTCTTGGACATGGGCCCTAGTACTGAGCGCGCCCAATGATGCTTGACTTCGGTGATCGGACGAGAACCGGTATTTTTACCATGGTATGGCCGTTGACTATATTTATACTATATATATATATATATATATATATATATATATATTCTACTATATATATGTATACTATACTATACTATTTATACTATATTTAAACTATATTTAAAATCTTGTGGTGAAGAATTATCTGGGCTTTAGAACACACAAATAACTTAAATATTTAAAAAATTATTAAACTTTTTAAAAATCGCCAATTTGGCGACGTTTTCCCACCTAGATGAAAATTATCAAAACTCCTGCCATATTCTCAGTTTTTGCAAATTTTTATGATACCGGATAATGCAGCATTAGAGTAAATCTTTAAATATTAAAAAAATTAGGTCACAAATGCTTTTCATTTTCACAAAGCTGTGGCTCTTCTCCATATTGACGTTTATTGGCATTTTCAAAATAAGCCTAGACAGTGCTGGCTTTAGATAGGCTAAATGTGACCTAACAGTCACTAGTAACAGTTGCAAACTTACAGCACTTATAAAACTAGCATATTATTTGCAAAAAAAAGCATAATTTCATCTTACGACGAACCCTTCGAAAAACTCTTGATTCCTTACTTTAGCGGATTACCTTAGTTAATTTGAAATTTAGCTTTACAGGTAACATAAATACTATCAGTATATTTCATAAACACTCTCTACACCCGTTCATTTATATACAGATAGATAACTACGACTGTCTATCAATCATGCCAGGAAAACTATTAAACCGCAACCATTCAAATAGATATCGGTAAGATATCCTCTTCTGACCTTTTTCTAACCGAAAAAAGGGGTACAACGCTCACATTCTTGATGAGTGGGGTCCTCTATGAATCGCCAATGAGAGCTTTACGAAGTCTGACTTGCATATTTCATGAGAATTTTTTTTTCTCTCTCACTATTCTTTGCTTCTGCAGGTTTTTTTTCTTTTCCTTTGCCTCCCTTCTACTGCTCCCATCTCTCTGCATTCGTAAATATTTGATTTTGGAAACCCCGCTTCTATTTTTCACCCAGTATAACGTCGTCACATGAAAATGTATATAGATCTGGACTCAGGTTTTTGTTACTGCCATTGTTGCCATCGTAACTGCCGAACAAAAAGTTCGTGTTTCTTTTTCTTGGGGGTGCAAAGAA
Source organism: Parasteatoda tepidariorum (assembly GCF_043381705.1). Taxonomy (NCBI): domain Eukaryota; kingdom Metazoa; phylum Arthropoda; class Arachnida; order Araneae; family Theridiidae; genus Parasteatoda; species Parasteatoda tepidariorum. Next base: position 54,394,300 of record NC_092211.1, read on the forward strand.
GATGGATATCGAGAAAACAAAGAGCAAAATAAGTTTTTTTAGACAGCAAAATAAATATAACTATTTCGTTGAAATTATAAGTCGAATTTCAAATTTACTGGAGAGTTGTAAAATTATAGCGTTCTATTTATTTATGCCAACTTCTTTCTGAGGCAGCAGGTACATGAAGCTATGAAATGAAATGAATGAAACTTCTAGAAAAGGCTAGCAAATTATGTATATCAAAGATGTTTAACTTTATCAGAGGTATATGATCTCAGTTTCGAGAAATGCACGGTTAACGGGAATTGGGTACTTATACTTCAAGAAGAAGAAGATCACAGATACCCACTTAGACTTAGAGGTTGGGCAGCTCCAAAGAGCAGAGCACATCAACCAGAGGTCTATCGTACCCACACATGTGACTTATGACGTCAACTCCAGTTGATCATTTTCACAACCGTCGTTGAACAGCTGACCTAATTTAAGATTTACGACAATTAATGTTCAATTCTGCATCCTTGTAATTTTGAACCCAATCCAAGAGACAAATGCACTCCTGGATCAAGAATTGGAAGAAATTTGGATTCGTGGAGGACTTTTTCGATGAAACTAACCCGCATTTGGGTTACACGGAGAGGAAAAGTCACGGAAACCACCCATGGTTAGCCTCACGGCAAGGGGACTCTAAACCATGATCCGTGTACCACTGAGGATAGTTTACGTCAGCAATATGGTCGGTGCGAGCCGGTTGCGAAACTCGTATCGACCAAGCATCGCTGAAATTCAAACTTTGTTCACCTCATTGAAGGACAAACCAAAAGAGAAAAAACGGCGTTTTAAAGTTAAGCTAAGTTACTCCACATAAGTTAGAGTGTTAATTAACGCGAAGTTAATTAAATACAGTGCCGTATGACACATCGACACGCATGTCGTATCACATTTGTTGAAATATAATTCCTTCTCGTCTACATCTGTTACTTAACTTTAATTTATTATTCGTTTATGTATTTTATCGCAATCGTGATATATTTTTGTTTTTTGCTCCTAGAAAACTTTGAGGCATAATTTGTTCGTTTATGCTCTACGTGGCTTCATACTGTCTTTGTGTTAAATAAGAAATATCGAATGAAATAAAATTCTTGTGAAAGAATTTTTGTCAAAGAATATAGATTGTGTCCTTTAAGAGAATTGATACTTGACGGGCTCGGCCTACTCAAAATAGAATGAAACTGTTGCTAACGTAAACAAACGCCACGTTTCAGCAGCCAATTAAGATCGAGACACCAACACTACGTCACTTGCAGGTATCCCATTACATCTCTAATAATACCTAATGTAAGTTTTAAGATCTTAAGTGAAAAAAAAACCAAAATTTGAACGGAATCTGTCGAATAATTCTTGAGATCAGTGCGAAGTATATATCAGGATTAATGATACTACTTTCTTGACATTTTAAATTTCTTCACTTAAAACTCTATTGTTTAATATAAAGTAAAAACCTTACAATTCAAAATACAATTCAAAACCTTACATAGAAATTACAGCTGCAATTTACAAACCATAAAGTGTTTTCATGCGTCTTATTTTATTTCGACAGAAAAGTTTCTGAGCGAAACCAGCGGTTTTAAAATCTGCCGTTTTTGAAATAACGATTTCAAAAATTTGATTTTTTAAAAATATTATTTTTAAGTAAAGTACACAAAGGCATATTTTGAGGATCAAATTGTTACACTTCAATAAGTTTTAGTTTTGAAATACTTAACTTTACCGTGGGAATTTCGGAAAATAAGTACGAAGAATTTTCCTTTACCTCAATATTAGATATCAACCGTTTTTCGGAAAATCACCATTACTTTTCTCTATTGTAGAACATTAGGGGAAAAAAATTCTTGTAAAATTACGTACTGTATGGTAAAAAACATTTCTGGTTAAAAAAAACATAACTCTGTTTTATAATACCAAAAATATGCGGCATTTAAAGTATTAATTTAGCAATTTTTTCATTCATAAAGTAATAATTTTCCGGAAAGTCTGGTTTTCAAAATTATAGTCACATTTAGTAGAAAATACAAAACTGGAAAGTAAATTTCACCAAATGAAATGTTTTTATAATATGCTTAAGTTTCATGATAAATTACCAAATTTTACTACATTTACCAAATTTCTAAACATATAATAGAACCATATTTTTTTGTTAATTTTACCAAAATCATTGCCTAACACTTCGGTAAAAATTTCCGAACTTCTGGTGTTCTTATACAGCCAGAGACACGGTAAATTTTACCATATTTTGACCGTAATACTTTTAAAAATACAATCCAAAAGTATTATTATTTTCTTACCAGTAGATGAATTAACATACTTAAGTTAATCCAAGATGTTTGCAAAACTTTATAACTATTCATGATGCGAGTAACATTGTTTTCATGATGTACATAACAGGAACTTGTATGTAATATGAATTACTAAACATAAAACAATGTCATTCTATTGGCGAAGACACGCCGTAATCCTTTTTTGTACGGAAACGATATCGCAATAATCTTGTTAAATCTCAGGGTTTTCTCAGTTTCTGTAACCAAGTAGGAGAAAGCAACATTTAAAATTTCTTCTTTGTGGCGGAGAATGTATCTCACTTGTTTTCCTCGGCGACGATCTAAATGGGAAAATGATAGCAAACGGTTTCAGCGGCGCCCCTAAAGCCCCAGCTTCGTCCCACGGGAGTGGGGCGGCGTCAGGGATACTCGATAGAAAACCCCGAAAGCATTACGCCCAAAGTATTTACCTAATACTACTTCTGAAGGGGGGAAGTCAGATCCTTGTCCTTTTATGCAAAATATTTCTTCTGGAAAGCTGTCTGCATAAGCCTTGATGGTATAAGCCTTGACGCATTTTGGTGCGGGAGAGGCTCTCCTGGTCCATGGGCCTTTCCTTACCATGAAGCCTGGCTTGTCGAAATGAAACGATCTCAGTTAATCCTGGTCTCCACCCTCTTCTCTCGTTTTCCATTGTGGATCATAATGCTCTGCCGGATTTCTAGAATTGGGAAGAGTCTTTGAGCGACCTAAATGCAGAGAGTTGGTTTTCCGACGCACATGGCTATAGAGTTAGTTTCTCTATGGGTTTAAACGTGAAGTAGTTCTAAGGCATGGAGTTATTGGTAGATCAAAGTTTACGGAAAGGAAATAAATATAGAAAGTTGGTTTGGTATTAAGCTTTTATATATTCCCCTGGCCAACTTTGTGGAATATCCAAGAGTTTAAAATAACTAATTAGCTATTAAATCTGGGATTTGAATTTCTGATTTCTTATCTATAGAGCACATTATTATAGCTTGATCGATCCATTTAATGCTTCAATTGTGTGTTCATTCCATCAAAAATATTTTATAAAATAAGTAATTAGTATGTACCAGCATTTTTCACTACTAGAGTAATTCATAGATCAAAGTTTAATAGAGAAATTGGTCAGTATATTTGCTTGTCATTCAGATATTTTTTATGGATGGCAATATGTTGTCATATAGTGTTAATACTTTCGGGTTTTTTCTTTCTTTTTTTGGATAGTTAAAATATTTTCCTGATGCACTAGCCATTTAAGTCTTCGAACTTTATGAGGTCCTTCGTTTCCGTCCCGAGTAAAAATTCTTGATGGTCCCATAAAATTTTTTTGATGGTTTATGTTGGTTTAAATGTGATTCATGATGGTCCAACATCCTTTAATGGTCACTATCATCCAACATTTTCCATTACGTGTTCATGGTTTTTGATATGCCAACAAACTTCCATCATTCCATGATGGAAAATGATACTTTAATACTATGATGGTTAACCATCAAGAGAAGCTTGACTCTCATTAACCAAAAATTCGTGACTATCCGTTCATGAAGGCTACAACTATATATTTCCATAAAGGTCTTATGAGAATTCCTGTCGATTCTCAGCAATATACCATCAAAATTTTTTTTATATTGTTAGACCATCATAAATCAGTCCGAATTCCTACATTGGGATGATGGTGGTTCATGATCATTCCAGCATTTGATTTCTAAGATACTATGATGGAAATTCGTGATGATTCAACACGAAAAAACAATTAAAACAAGCTGTTATTCTTATGTTGTACCATCATAAATCAATCCGAATTACCCCATTGAGGTGTTGATTACCATCAAAATAATGTTGGTCCATTAATGGAAGACCATCAAAAATTTTGGCTTGGGTTATTATACTCAACTGCGATTGTTCTTGTTTTCCAGTGGCGCCATCTATGGCTAAGAATTCGACTTCTGCCACACCATACGTCACACCCGTTTATAGGGTGGAATCATTCATACATCCATTTATTCATCCACCGATTGTAATTTTGACCTGAATCAGAGAACTATCGATCTCCAATCCAGTACCCCCAGAGGTATTGATTTGTTATGGGAACATGGAGGACTTTTGCGACTCGACAGATTTAACGTGCATCAGTCACCATTTATTACAAGAGGAGTCTTCAGCCAGCGGGGATCAAACCCACGAACTCTCGGACATGGGTTCAGCGTCCTACCGACCAAGCTATCCCTGCCCTTGATGATGGATATTTACTATTTGGCAGTATCTTTTGATACCTGTAAAATAAAAGGCCGAAACTTCAATTAAAGTTTAAGATATAAAGCGTGAGGTATTTTAACGTCAGTTTTTGATAGATAATTGAATAGCATACATTTGCTATTCAATTATCAGGTGTATATTGAAGACTAAGAAGCGTGTAGTTTAAATTACCTACTCAAAACCAAAAATCGCATTACTTTTATTGTTTTGAAGTTTTGAGGAAAATTTCTTAGAAGTCTTAAAAATTATCAACCACCATTTCTCACAGTCTAATAAAGTGACCTCTTTATTTTTTAAAATCTTTTTTGAAAAGTATTGTGCTGTCAAATAATACTATATCATCAAAAGTTTGTTAATTACAAAAAATATCAAGAAACAAGTAAAAAAATTAACCTAAAAGTCAATCTGGCAAGAGTAGAGTCATCTTAAAACTATAGATATAGCATGTTTGCTACGCTTCCAGAAGAGCAATTGTAACTCAGAACACCTGTCTAGAAATCATCAACAGCCTAAGGAAATTGTTGCTAAAAGAGTGAGAATGGTTGCTACAGGAGCATTTAAGTTGTCCTTTTCCTACTTCAAATCAAGTCGGGAGAACAGTTGCTACAGGAGCATTTAAGCTGTATTCTTCCTACTTCAAAACAAATCTTGAGAACAGTTGCAACAGGAACATTTAAGCTGTCTTTTCCTCATTCAAATCAAGTCGGGAGAACAGTTGCTGCAGGAACATTTAAGCTGTCTTTTTCCTACTTCAAATCAAGCTGAGAGACCTGGATATTCTTTAAGAATACATTGAAAGGTAACTATACTTACTATTAACTCATTTATTAGTTGATTCTGCAATCAACTTTTTCAGACTTTTGGACTTATGAGTGTTATGCTCGATCCAGCGAATGTATATTATAATGTTTGAAAGGTTGTTTTGCTTTCCTTACACCAACCTATTTTCATACTGAATTTCATTTAAATTGGCTCAATGGTTCTAGTTATTGACTAAATATTCAAATCCTCTTAATTTTTAACTCTGTCACTGAATTTTTATCAAACATATTTTTCATTTTTTTTTCATTATTTTTATTAATTTAGGTCAAAATAAGAGAAAAATATCATATTTTGCATTTTTTAATAATTTATGGTTATGAAATAGAATATGATTGCATATTTTTCAGTAGCTATTAGATTGTTTTCTTATAATTAAAAAAATACTAAAATATATACTAAAAAAAATACTAAATTTGTAATAAGAGTGTTAGAAAAAATATGTAAAAAAAAAGCCGTGATGGCTCAGGGGATAAGAAGAAAAAAAAAAGAATTAGAAGAGCAAAAACTTTAAAACATAAACAAATGCATACCTTCCCCTTCTTATTAATGCACCAACAGCCATGGTGGCTCAGGGGATAGAGCATTCGCCTTCCAATGAGGTGAACCGGGTTCGAATCCCAGCAATGGCTGGTCAATACGAATTCCGCTTCCGGATAGCACCGACCACAGTGCTGACGTGAAATATTCTCAGGGGTAGACGGATCATGGCTCGAAGTCCCCATGCCATCAGGCACGCCATTTCAGTCTTTCGTGGTTTTTCCCTCCACGTAATGCAAGTGCGGATTAGTTTCATCAAAAAGTCCACCCCGAAGGCAAATTTTCTCCCAATACTTGATCCAGGAGTTACCTTGTCTTCTGGAGTGGGCTCAAAATTACAAGGCAACGGTGTTGAACATTAATTGTCATAAACCCAATGACGGTTATAAAATAAAATAAAATGTGTTGCTGCCAACAGATGTAAACACTGATGAATATTGCGTTGAGAAATGAGTTCGTCAATTTTTAACAGCCATGTGTACCGCTTTTGCTCAAGTCAAATAATTAAAATAAATAATTTTTATGTGTTTAAATTATAGATACTTATTCATACGTGCATGAAATACGTAATATTTTCAACCTGTTTGGAATGAAAAGAAAAAGGGATATAACAAATAAATTTGATTGAAAATCCGAAGAAAAAAAATTACGCCTGATTAGTTTATAACCGTAAACCCTCACTTTTAAAGTCCACTTGAGATATCTAAAGTGCCCGCACAGACGGGGAAAAGATAACTACTTCCCCCCATATTTGATCTGCTGCAGTTTCTTCAGTTCAAATTCATCTCTGGATTACTTTAACGAATTCACTTGATCTCGCGAAAGAAAGCAGCCCCTATCTATAGAATTGACATAGTATTAAATTTAAGGAAATAATCTCTAAAATTTTCCTTTTTTCTTGCTTTACGTTTATAATACTTTAGTTGAAAACGAAATTTGAATAACATAGTTTAATATGAAATTTAAGGAAAATAATTTAATTCGTAATGTGCTTCAATTGTATTTCTTACTAGAGATATCAGATGTTTTAGTATTAGGTAATAAGGAGATGGATTGAAAACACATTAAGTTATTAACATTCAGAAAGTAAATATCGATTATGTACAGTCTACGTATGTAATTTTATTTTGTTTTATAACCGTCGTTGAAAAGTCGACCCAATTTTGAGTGAATGACTACCAATGCTCGACTTAGCAGCCTTGTAATTTTGTACCCAATCCAGAATACGAAGGATTTCCAAGACCAAATATTGGGAGAAATTTGACTTTGTGCAGGACTTTTTGATGGAACTGAAGCGAATTTGCGTTACATAGAGAGGAAAAGCATGAAAACCTTCAACGGTTAATTAGCCTGACGGACGGCAAGGAACTGTAACCCATAACCCTTCTATCAATTAGGATATTTTTTATCAGCACTATGGTCGGTGCGAGTCGGGTGCGGGTGAGTCCTATCCCCTGTGCCACGACGGGTTTTAATATTATGTAATCTTGGAAAATAATATGCTTTGAGATTAAAGGAGAATTAAGAGTATTCCGTAATCACAGCCCAAAATATATAAATTTTTTAAAAGTCTTTTGTGAAATGAAGTCAATATATATATATATTAGAGCTGTCTTTTTCCTAC
>NC_092211.1:54403420-54412732 GCF_043381705.1 Parasteatoda tepidariorum
TCAATTAATTATTATATATATATATATATATATATATATATGCAAAGTAATAAATAGCAAGCAGATAGAATGAAAGAGTGCAGTCGTTAATGATAAGATATTAAATTTTAATTATGAACAGTACGTCGAAAACAACGGACCACCCTGAAAAACTTTTGATCTAAAAGATCGGATCTTCACGTTCTATGACTCATTCTTTATGGTTTGAGGTTATGGTTCTCAAATATTCCAATTCATAAGAGAAGACGATATTTTGAAGTACGAAATCAGATACAAAAACGTACTTTTTATGAATAAACATACCTCTTTTTCAAGTGATTCGGAGTTCTGACCACCGCAATATAAGAGGTAGTCGCAATCTGGGAAATATGGTCCACATACTTTGGTTAGGAGAGTGATCTAATGTGTGGATCCCCTTATATTAATTTTACTTTTTGCAAATTTTGCCTCATTTCGGTAACTTTTTAGAGAATTGAAAAGTTTTTTCACACAATTATAAAACTCATAATAAAGTTCGACATGTTTCTAGCACTCAAAATCGACACCCGTTTTCAAGACTTGCCAGACGTGAATAAGAAGAAACAAAAGTGATTTGAAATATAGACCGTTAAGTTGCCAAAAAAAAAAAAATGGAAAAATAAAGGTACGAAACAAAACTAGAAAAATCATAGTAGCCGAGAGAGAGGAAAGGTGAAAAGCAGAACAAGAAAAACCACAGCGGCAGAGAGTGGCAAATCAGGGGAAAATGCATTTCCACGCGCTATGAAGAGATGGTGAGGAACCAAAGTTTTTAACAAAGGAATCAGCATTCATATGAATGAAACAAGATTTCAGGGTATCAAGACGAGCTGATGCGACTGGAGTGATAATAATTTTGGTATCGATAAAATTGAATCCATTCCCAAGATTCTAACAGTGTGCAGCAATTGAAGATTTTTTGAATTCTTCAAAACAAGCATATCTTTTATGTTCTTTAGGTTTAAATTTTAAAGCATGCCCGACGTATTCAAGATCGCAATAACAGAGAATGTGGTAAATGCCCCATTGATAATAAAACTAATAAGATCTTTAAGATTTTATTTAATTTCGTTAGCAGGCCTAAAAATTATTTATTAAAATTATCTTTGTATTATTTATTTAACATTTCAAGTTATGACTCTGTTTTTATTAAAATTCAATGAAGTATTTCGGCTCGAACTCTAAATTTGAAAAGGAAATATACTTCTTTTGTTCGTGTGATCTTTCAGAAATTATATTTATTTTACTTTTAAAACTTTTCAAAATGTAAAAATGCAAAAAATAAAAACATAGGAACAAAATATAAATAATAGAAAAAAAAATAAAATGTGAACAAAGGAAAACAAAATATTTTTTTATTTTAAAGAAAGATGATTGTAGTGATTTTAAGACCAAACGAAAACTTTTAAAAATTTATTGACGTTAGAAGATATATTTTAATAATATTCATAAAGACTACTGCTGACTTTAAACGAAGTTTAACTATGATGAAATAATGTTTGTTAAATTCAAGTCAAATTCAAACAAAAACAGTTTATTTTTGAAATAGGTTGAAAATTGTCGCTGGTGAAATCTAAACAAAAAATGAATTAGTAAAAATTTTTCAAGGAAAATTTCAATTCAAAATCAATAGTAAAAGTGTGATGATCTTGGCGTAAATGCAATGTGTAATAATAAAGGTTTCCATTTCAAACAAATAGTTAAAATAGTCTGTTCCTTATCTAAACTAAATATGAGTTGGTGGTATTTTTTCGGTAAGTTTTATTAGTTATTCAAAAAAAAAAAAAATGCTATAAACCTTTACAAAGGTATTTTTGTTCCTTCAAACGCTTCTTGGAAAAGCTATCATTACGTTTTGTTATGATGTATACTTTTTCTTTGTTTTTGCGAACAGTATGAATAGATGGATGAAAGTTATGTAAAGATTCCCTATTTTTTCCTTTAAAAGATTTATCTCCTCCAAGAAAAAGAATTATGCTTAAAAAATATCAATTAATTATTTGTTAAGTTAAATCAATCACGTTAAAGTCAATGAAAAATATTGAATTTTTATCTATTTATAACCTTTTTTTAAAAATTAAATTGAAAAAAAATCTTCTTAAAAGAAGTTGCTTGGTTATTGTTATTAACAGTAACTCAAAACAAGTTGTTTAGTTATCGTTTAATTATTGTTTAATAATTGTTATCAAGGCTGAATTTAATTGTAACTGTCAATATACAGGTTTGTTCACAAACCTAAGTTTAATTTATTGCAACATTTTAACTCGAGTAAACCAGATGGCGCGACCCACCTAAAAGAACTAATCGTTTCATAACATATTAAATTTCAACATGGAGAAACTAGCTCTAGTTGCCTTGGCCATAAAAGAATAAGAAAAATCATCTTTAGGAATTTAGTCGTTTATTTTAATGTTGTAAAGAGTGTTATTTTGTTCTGTATGTGAGGAAAAAACGTTTTGCTTATTGTTTTGAATGTACAATGTCATTACTTAGATTAGATCAGATATCAAGTATCAGTCTGATACCTGTAAGCGACATTATCCTGGTAAATCGTAGCATTCGTTTATGCTACGATTCAATAGCCAATCAGGTTCGACACATGTGCCAGAAATCGTTTACAGGTATCCAACTAAATCTGATCCGAAAATAGATTCAGCATGACAATAAACTAAACCTGATTGTTATAACTTTAGCTCGTCAAACACAACCACGTAATTAGGCTCAATCATGTGATTTAAACCATATGTTGGGTCTAATGTCACATTCGTCCTCTCGCGTTGCAAGTTGCAGCCTCTGAATGGCAGACTGGATTTTGATGTTGCAAAGAACGGTATCGCGTCTTTGAAATTATTCAACACAATAATTATTTTCAAATCAAAAAATATATATTTCAAAGTCACTTTATTAGTTTAAATGTTTTCATCGACCATATTCTTAAAATAGAAAGTAAAGATGCTTAAGAAATTATTAAGAATATCTCGAGAAAATATGTATAGTTTAGGTTTTAAATACCCCTGTGATTTTTTAAAAAGCTAAACCGAAGGACTCGTATAATTTTAAAAATGATAATTCATTTTTTATACTTTAAAGAAAATGTCGCATTTCATAAATGAACTTTGTAGAGATATAACATGAAGCATCAACGAAAAGTAGCAGGCAGCTATCATTGTTTACATACCTAAGAAACATGCTTTTATTGCAGTCTTTTGGAGTATAATGAGATAACTTGATACTTTACTGATCTAGTTCAGCCTTGGAAGTTAAAACAAGAAATTAAGAATTAAAACTGGGGATACTCCCATACGAAGAAGACTACTGATATGCAACCACCGTTGTTCATGAACAAGATGGCGAGTTAACAATCTGGATATTGCCAGTTAAGGTCACAATGAATTTTCTCACTTAAGTTAGAATGTTAATTAACGTGAAGTTCTTTAAATACAACCCCGTATCGTATATCGAATTTATTAAATACATTTCTTTCCTATCTACGTCTTTTATTTAACCTAGGTTTATTATTTTTTTATGTATTCTATTGTAACCATGATAAATTTTTTTGCGTATATGGTAACTTTGCTTCATAATTAGTTTGTTTATGTTCTATGCGGCTTCGTTCTTGTCTTTGAGATAGATATGAAATAAAACAAACCTTTCTGTGTGAAAGAATACAGATTTTGCCTCCTAAGAGAATTCATTTTCAATGGGCTAGGCTTCCTCGAAATATATTGGAAAGTACGGTTGCTAACATAAACGAATGCCACGTTTCAACAGCCAATCAGGATCCATACCTACTATGACGTTACTTGCAAGTATCCAACTAAGTCATATCTTGTTTAAAATGGGATATCCCGTAAGTGTATGCGAAAAAGCCATTTTTTTTTTAAAGTTTGCGAACTGTAAAAAGATAATTATGATTTCTTAAAAAATCACAACTGATACCTTTTTACTAAAAGGTGTTGAGAAAAATTAAAAATTCTTTTAACAAGGGAGTTACTCGAGTGGCTTTGTTTGATTGAGATGAAATAGTTCTTGAAGTTAAAAATGAAGTGTTTTAGATGTTTAGATAAATTTATTATTACATAATAGATTTCTTAAAAAGTAAAAACTGATATCTTTTAATTAAAAGATATTGAGAAAAATTAAAAATTCTTTTAACAAGGGAGTTACCCGAGTGGCATTGTTTGATTGAGATAAAATAGATCAGTGGTTTCCAACTGGCGGCCCGGGGGCCGCATCTGGCCCGCGAAGCCTTTTTTTGTGGCCCGCGAACTGAAATATATTACTTGTCATTTTTTTGCGGACAATTTTCGTAAAAAATCTGTATGGGTTTAAAATGCTTTTCTCGTTAATAAAAACCTAATTTCTTCGTTTCTATGAAATTTATCATACCAACGGTAAAAAAAAAATTCTTTCTCAGGTTTTGCATCCAAGAAAATATTTATTCAAATACAAAAATAATCATGTACGTTGCTCTTTTTTATTTCATTTTTATGTATTTTGGGATAAAATTTAGCATGTGTATATCAGAAATTTTCTCGAAGAAATTCGCCGATTTAACTTTTTGAAACCACTCATTTTGGACGAAAATATTTACACACACATTTGAAAATTTTAAATTTAAAATGCAACTATCTATTCTCTGGTGGTTGCAGCAGACAAACCTCAATTTTGTCTTTGAACATTTTGTGTGTTACTATGTAAGTTTTAATACCAACCTTCTGAAAGTTTTATATCTTAACAATTAGATATATGTTTCACACTAATTGTTTAATACATGGGTGCACATTAAAGTTATTGTAGCCTGAATTTTTTAATATGCAATTAAATATTTTTAAAAATCTACTTCTTATTTTAATTTGTAATTCGATACTTTTGTTTTGTACAACTTGGTAAAAATTTGACAGTAATATTTAATGTTCCTTCAAACATAAAAGAGTTCTATATAAAATTTTGATAAAGTTGCGGCCTGCCGTTTGATTTGTGTTTTTATTTGTCGCCCCCGGCCTCATGTAAGTTGGAAACCCCTGATATAGATCTTGAAGTTAAAAATGAATTTTTTCATAGTTAGATAAATAGATTTCAAAGATGTAATTATAGTGTTTTAAAGTTACAGTCGAAGGAAGTGTTAATTTTTTTTTCTTTTAATTTCAAAAAAAGTATTTGTTTGAAATATGACGTTGTAATTTCTGCAAAATGATGTTGCATTGTATGTCTGAGATGAATGTGTTAGACAATCCAGAAAAAAAAATTGAATTTCACCTTGAAAATTTCGTAACAGAAAATTTTGAAAAACATACTTTTAAAGTGTGTAGATTAGTAAAACAAGAAGATTGAAAATCCTTCCTTTATTCTTAGGTCAGGCAGTTATCAAACCCATCATAACCCCTTTTTTTAGCACCATAAACTCATCCTTACCGGATTTTTTTTAAAAAAAATATTTTTCTAGGTGCACTTCTTTTATAATTTCATTAATGGTGACAAGCAAGAAAATGTTGTTGAGAATTGTCTGAAATCACAAATATATTTATAATCACACTAACAAAAACACCAGGCTCTATGGAATTTTTGCTCATTTAAATTATTAAAAAATAACAATAATAATAAATAAAGATGTAAGAAAATTCATTTTTATCCCATTCAACCTCCACCGCATCCCATTACAAAAGAATAATTTCAGTAAGGATCCGACATAGTGTTTTCCCATCGGTGATATGCGGGGCGATAAGCAAAAGATTTTCGGCCACAGAGAGGGGGTTAACAGCCCCCTTGTGTGCAGGGCGGTCACTTTAAGACCCTCCCCAAAAGTGTTGCATTGAGACCGCAAACTCATGTCCCATGTTGGTCGTCCCTTTTCCTGAAAACTCACATAACTCGTAGGTTACCCCGAGTTCTCAACTTTTCTTGGCGACTGGCGAAATTCGCCAAGACCGGATAGAATATTCTAGTTGGCAATGATTTTACTTAATTGTTGGGAAGAAATTCGTGCTCGTGTTTCAAGTTTAAGTATATTTCTCAACATTTCTGCAAATTTTAACGATAATCATTGCGTTTAGTTTAAATGGATGAGCGGCATGGTATAAACGTGTACAATGCTTGTGATAATCTATTGATACAATCACTTATGATAAAAGAAGAACTTTCTTATCGCTGTTAGTACGTGATATAAGCATGATTTTATGATATTGGAGAAGTTAATATTAATTCCTTAAGGGTTATACTGGGAGAGAAGGGATAAAATGAGGATAGATTCTGGACAAGTGGTTTACATCATCAAATCCCCCTCCCCAAAAAAAATTCTACTCCTCTGCAATTTATTTAGTACTCGCCTCTTAGTAAATGGTAAAAAGTTGCTCAGCATCGCATATCATGCGTGGGGAAAGCTGATTTTTCAATTTTTAAAATGTCTCTCAAAAAGTTGACATCTTAATGTTAAAGGTTATATACAGTAAAAGTTTCTGCAGTTAACAGTTGAAATATTTTTAATCACTTCTTACAGCACTTTCAACTTACGTATAAATCAAGATAGCCTTTTAAAAAATATGAATTCTAAATTACGTATGTGGTTTATAAATAAAAATTTAACTTCGTTTTCATCTTAAAATATCGTACTTAAATGAATAGTAAAGATCTTATTTCATGAGTTCTGAGGAAGACCTATTTCAAGTTGTGAATATGAAGCAAAAAAATTTTAATGTCACTATATTTCTGTAGTTCTGTGGCCATTTAGAGCTAGCAGTATTATAGGAATAACCAGCTATAATTAGTCTTTGAACTGTAAAGAATTTCCGATCACATTGAGGGAAAACATTACAGAAACTCAAGGTGAGGGTACTTTTTACCGTGAAATCCATTTTTACCGAAATATTAGGATGTACAAAAAAATTGACATATCATAATTTTAAAGTAATAATTTCCCTAAAACCACTGAATTACTCTAATCAAATAAATACTCTAAAAATTATGTTAAAATTTTCTTAAAGCAAAAATGGAATTTATGGTAAAATAAATTTTATGGATTATGCACACACAAAATGACGATACATGCTACTATAATTTGATCCCGAATTTTTTACAGCGTTGGTCATTCAAACGCTCAATCGCCTAAGTAAGCTATTCTGACCCTGAATACTTCAGCGCTTCTGATCGATAGTAAGTTAGAGGTAATGATGTTCATCTAAGGAATCTTATAATTTGAGACCCACTCACGAAACACAGGAACTTTCAAGTTCAGTATTGTAAGCCATGCACCATCGCGGAAAATTAAAATTATTTTTAGGGAAACTAGCTCACACTAGCGTGATTTGGAGTGGAAAATGACAAACAGTTAACTCTTAGGCTATTCGGCTGTCATTTACGACCTCTTAAGCATGAATACTCAGATTGGTTTATGGTGAAAGCTATTGACGAATTAATAAACAATAGTCAACCTGAAACGTTCTTGTCATAAGCAATAGTTCTGGCACTGAGACACCTCGGTCTTTTACTTAAATAAGAAAACAAATATATATATATATATTATATATATATATATGGGAAGCCCGGTGGCTGAGTGGTAGCGCCACAGATCCTGGGAATTTTTTTTTTTTTTTGGTTAATGGCGGGCACTTGGGTTTATTTCCCATTGACCTCAGAAATGACAGAATTGCTACTCTTTTATCGTTACCCAGTGGACACCTATGGCTAAGCCACGGAGGTGGAGTAGCGTCGCCCACGCCATTCAACCACAAGCCCGTTTATAGAACGGGTTACATTCCCACAATCAGACAGAAGAAAGGACATAGAACACAGAGAGAGAAAGAAACATCCGTGTCCTGAGCCGGATTCGAACCCGCAACCATTGGCTCCGCTGTCAGGCACGCAAACCACTCGGCCTCCTGGTCGGCGGAATGCGGATTATAACTGTATTTAAATATTCTAATCATTCAATCCTAACAACGTAATTAGTTCTAAACAATACGTTAACCAACTTTTTTCACTGCCTATCTCTTGTCCAGGGCTTTGCCACTTTGATAAGCTATTTTCAAGAGATGCCCACGATATTGTCAAAGCTCTTTTTTCGGATTGCATTTTAATTCAAATTTAATATCCAGCCAGCAGTTATTAAATCATACAAACCTACTGAAAGCATGATTTCGGGATATTTCATCAAGGTAGGCAACTACTTCCGTCTCTATCGTGAAACAAGAAAGAAATTTCATTACGTGCTGGGTTAATTCCTCGCGCACCTCTCAGAAGCCGTAACTTGAGTATTTGCTATATAAAAGGCAAGCTCTGTCGCCAATAATTGGTATAACAGTATGAGGCGCCATAGCACCTTCAGCAATTTTAGAAAGAATTATAAATAAAAATAAATAATTACTTTGCAAGTAAGTAGTTATTTATTTAAAAATGCGAGATTATTCTAAATAAATACTTAAGGTATAACTAACTATTCAACTCCACTTAAAATATTGCACAAGGCAACCATACAAAATGAATCAAAATAAATACTTAATGCATTACTAATTTTTTTTAAACTACTTAAATTATTACATAAGTCAGAATGAACAATAACTATAGTTTTGCTAATTAATAGAGAAATAGCCGAGTTTATGGGGCCCCACAGGAGAAATATATCTTATTATGTATAAATATCTGATGATGGTATCGCAGTTTTCCATTGTTGTCGGTGTATTTTTAATAGTCGGAAAATCACGTGGCAGGACCCAGTTTTCCTACTTAAATTTTCATATTGGTTTGGTTGTCATCAGCATAAAATTGATATATGTCCTAAAGGTATTCGCGATCGCAACGAACTATAGGGGGCGTTGTCGTATGAGACTAATACCTGCGATTTCTATATGAACAGTCATTCAGTTACTCTAGAGACGTCGTTAATGTAGCACGTAGCATTGCAACGTTCCTTCTTTATTGTGGCTAATTAAATTTAAAAAAGAAAAATGCTTGATATTCTTTCTTATGCAAGCGAAAACAAAATGGTATCTCTTTTTATTAGAGAAGGAATATCCAAAACACATCGGAAAAATATTTGCACATTAACAGACAAAAATATGCATATTCTTATAAGAGTTAAAACCTAATGCCCGAGATAAAAGTTTTACTAAATTTAATGATATAACATGAAAGGCCCATTTAAACTTTACATTCTATAGTTTTAAGAATCATATTACTTCAAAAATTAAAATGAACAAAAAGTATACATAAGCCTCATAATTTTATGAAATTTATTTTTGACAACAATTTTTATCAAAAAATTTCAAGTTTCAATAAAAATCATTATTTAGAAAATAAGAT
>NC_092211.1:54416020-54591275 GCF_043381705.1 Parasteatoda tepidariorum
AATTAATTTATTAACATATATATATATATATATATAAATATTGAATATATATTAAAAATTTGATATACATTAAAATTTAACATATCTAAAAATTTAATACATTTAATATTGTTGTTGTCGTTGTTAATTTGCGTCGCACTAGAGCTGCACAATGGGCTATTGGCGACGGTCTGGGAAACATCCCGGAGACATGCCATCCGAAGACATGCCATCACAATTTTGATCCTCTGCGGAGGGGATGGCACCCCCGCATCGGTAGCCCGACGACCTGCGCGAGAGGTCGAGCGCTTTACGGTAGCACAGTTTAACGAGGACCAATACCGCACACCCTCGGTCCCTACGCAGACTGATCCAAGTGGTCACCCACCCGCACACTGACCGTAGCCAGTGATGCTTGACTTCGGTGATCTGCTGGGAACCGTGTCTTAACGATCAGTCCACTGCGGGACAAAAATTTAATATATTTTTGCATCTAACCTCGTGCTTATTCTTATTCATATCGGTTTTTCTCTTATATTATTCCTAGGATATTATAAAAAAAAAATCGTTATGACAGATATTCTACTGATTTTTAAAAATCATTAAAAGAAGGAGGAAGTTTGTAATCTTAGTTTGAAATCATGATTATTTATTATTATTGAGTAATAAGAAATAATTGAAGATTTTTCAGAAATGAAATTTTTATAAATCTATAATAATTACATTTGATTATCTATTGTAATGATTCAGCTTAACTTACCTTTCACTTACAGTCTAAATTTTTTTTAAAGACAAAAGTAAATCAAAAGTATTTAAATAGTTTCGTCCATTATCACAATTGAAGATCAAAAGTTTGTGCTGGAATGAACGGAAAGCTGATAATAAGACAAATCGATATGAGCGCGTGGACGGGAACCATTTTGAATCAGCACTGCGTAATAACACTCGGGGAGACCCGATTTTCAAATTTTTTCGATTTTTCGAAACTGAGTTATTCTTAAAATGCGACAGATGGTAATCCAATTGTCATTTTTGTTAAAAACATTCAGAAACTATTCCTATCCCTTGATTTTCAATTTTTTTAAAAACTCCCTTTTGTATCTGTTTAGCGCTGCAAATCTTGCAATTAAAAGTATGAACTTCTTTTGACTAAATAGAAGTTTCAAACTAAAACTGGGCCCCTGTGTTATGAGATAATACAGTTTTCAGTAATTTCATGGTCATTAAAAGCAAGATTTCATTCGATTTTATTATGAATTGAAAAGTTTGACGACTTTCTGACGAGCTAGATCTCTCAAAGTTTTCTGAAGCCCTTCTTAGGATAGCAATACGAGTTTCCTTTGTTTTCTCTTCTCTACAAGCAAAACTATTTCTAAAAAGAGGTTATTACCAGTAAAAATGCTGACCATTTTCAGACATGAATAGATATTGCTGATACGAAACTAAAATAAAGAAAATAATGAAATGAAAAAACTTTTTGAAACCCCGTATTTCAAGTGGACTAAAAAGCAAGAAATAGTTTTATGTTTGTAAAACCTATCACAAAAATCCCGGAGATAAAAGAACATTATATAATAAATGTGAAAGTAATAACATCACATAACGTATGAAAATAATAACGTTTTGATATGAAAGCAGTCAATACGAAAAAAAATTAATGTATTCCAAATTTTACACAATAAACAAGCTATTTACTATAGATTTACCAATGAAAAAAGAGTTTTAATGCCTCTTATTTTTCATTCAAAAACAAATTTTTAAACTGGAAACAATTTCAAACGATTTCGATGATCGAGAAATTTATATAAACATCCGATAAAAATAATCCGATCATTTTTTTCACTTTTAATATTTTTTTAAATATAATAAGGCATACTAAAACCAATATAAAATCTTTAATCTTCACGTTATGAGTTTAAATTAGAATTTATAGATAATAAATGAATGAAAAAGTATCAACCGCCAAAAAAGATAATTTAAGGAATAATAAAACTCTCTCTGAACAATAGAATTAAATTTAAGTCCTTTATCTTTAAAAAAAGAAACATTCAATCTGCACTTTGTAATATTTTTCAATAGAATTTTTATATTACATTACCATACTATCATAATCGCTCATTCATTTCTTATATACAAATTAGCAAAGATGATTGGTTACTAGGAAAATTCAATTCTATAGTTGAATAATAGCTTAAAATCTATTTATTTAAATTCATGCTCATAACATGCGTCAATGTAATTTGTAAGTTGCAATTTAAAATTCGTTGGCTTTTAAGCATTTTTACTCATCGATAAAAACGATTTTTTTAATGAATAATAAATATCATTAAATTATCGTCTGCCTTTCATTAGCGTGAAATTTTGGAACAATTTTATTAAGCCTATGATATAAGGGACACGATTGTGCTACTCTGACAGTTCGCAAGTTTCAGTAGAGTGTTTAAACAGAAACAGATAGATCTTGTTACATACAATATATATAATATGTTAAATTGAACTGCATATTTTTATGCTAAAAAAAAACAAATAGGATTTGTCAGTTTTTGTACAATAATATTTGATTTGCTGAACTAAACTGCAGATTTTCATTCAAAGAAAGATGCATTTTGTTCTATGTATGAAAAAGATTTTGTTAAAACCATATAGTTTTGTTGAAACTATAGTGTGACGCTATTCGAATTTCAGTCTATGGTAAGTTTCTAATTCCCTTGTCTATTTAAAGTTTTCATGATTTTGATATGAAGCACTAGATAATACTAAATTTAGAATTTAAAGTAAACGGTTATAAAAACTTTTACTTTTGAAATTTTTAGTTACTTCGTTTGTTTTAAGATCATCCTGATATTTAGATATCTAATAATGCCCTAACATCAACAATTTGGCCGTGATTTTTTGAATTAGAAGTATTGTTAATCAAACGAAGTGAGATATTGTTAATTGAAAGACGTGAGATACTGTTAAGGAAAATATGTGAGATATCAGACAAAAGATACGAAATATTATCTGCTTTATTACATGCTTTCTTTTCTTTATTATACAATTATTTACGTTCATTAAATTTATATCTGAAATTTCCTAAGAAAATATTGAATAAGATTTCACAGTTAAAATAGAACAGTGTTTTTGCGTCTATGATGATTATTTGCTTTTTCAAATGTTTATTTTTTTGTGCAATATTAATTTACCATCTCTTACGAAATGTAGTTTGATAAAGATAAGTATTTCTTTGTAAACTTAATCAATAAATTTATAAATTAATGATTTTGGTGGATATTTTAGTTTATAGATTAACTGTTAAGCTAATTTAAGAAAATTATAATGATAAAATTTCCCTTTTCCAATGGGCTTTTGGTATTCCCTTGGAATATGCTGTAAACTAAGCTTTAGGTATAACCCTTAAACATTTTTAAATCAACTCTAATTATCAATACTATTTTTTTTAAATTAAAATGCAAGGTTTACCGTTATTGCATTTTACCTTTATTCCATTTACTTTCAGTTTAAAGCTTTTCGAAGTAAGCTTTACCATTCTTTTTTTCGATCTTATAGATCACTGTACGGTAAATACTTCACATTTAACTCCGTTTTGTGTCTGCGGAGTGAAATTCTTACAGCCACAAACCACTTTACAACAAGCAAGAGTTCTCAAATTTCAAATAGAGCTTCATACTTAATGGCAATATATGTAAAAATCATCTAAGAATGATTGAAAGCATAATTTATTGCCACCAGAAATTTCAACCATTTTTTTGCAACAAAACTTACAAAGAAATAGAAACAAAGTTAAAATGAAGAAAGAATTCTAAAAAAAACATAAAAAGAGCGCATTTCAAACGGGCTAAAAAGGAGAAAATAATAATACTTTTTCACTCTTAACACTTAAAATTTTAGGTGTTTCCGTTTAAAAAAATCGGGAAGATTTTAAGCGGTGATATATAAAGAAAGTGATTCCCTGATAGAGAAAGTTATAATTGCAGTTATTTTTAGTGAAAATATAACACTTTTGCATAGGTAGAAATTCTAGTTAAATTGACTCTATCTATTTGTTCTCAAAAATTTTATTTTAAGTTTTGATACATTTATCAATATTAGCATACATAAAAGCATTTTTTTGTTTCCTTGTCCCTTTTGAATAGTTCATATTTTGTTTTAAAGTTCTGCGTTACAAAATTAGGTTATCTGTTTGAGTCTGTTATCCGTAGTTCGTCAAAAGGCAGATAAAACGTATTCATTGTCTTTTAAAAATGGATAAATATTCAATTGATTATTAAGTTGCATAGGTCAATTTAGATAAGAAGTAGAGTTTAATGTTCGCATAGATGTAATTACCTGGTTGGTAGGGTGTTAGGCCAATGTCCAAGAGGTCGTGAGTTTGATCCCCACCGGCCGAAGACTCCCTGTGTGACTGGTGCACGCTAAACCTGTCGGGGTCACAAAGTCAATACCTCTGAGGGTACTGGATCGGAGATAGATTGTGCCCTCTCTTTCAGATCAAAATTACGATCTGTGGATGGATGGATGGTGTGTGGATGTGCCCTCGCTGTAAAACGGGTAGTGAAGAGCTAGAGAAAAGGGAGCTCCGCTAAAGAGAGTTAATCATAAAGTTTCAAATGTTGAAAAAATATTTTCGAAATATCAAAATGCAAGCAAATTACTGGAGAAGAATTTTCTCACAACTCAATCGGTATAAATCCTTTCATAATTTCATAATATGTTTGCACTTTGATCGTTTTGAAATTTGTTTTCAGCATTTGAAACTTTATGGATTACTCTTGTTTTATTTCAGTTCACTTTTTCAATTAATTAAATTTTAAATTAATTAATCAAATTTTAAATTACGTAATTAAATAATTAATCAAATTTTAAATTAAGTAATCAAATAATTAATCAAATTTTAAGTTAAGTAATCAAATACTTAATCAAATATAAAATTAAGTTATCAAATAATTAATCAAATTTTAAATTAAGTAATCAAATAATTAATCAAATTTTATATTAGGTAATCAAATAATTAATCAAATTTTAAATTAAGTAATCAAATAATTAATCAAATTTTAAATTAAGTAATCAAACAGTTAATCAAATTTTAAATTAAGTAATCAAATTTTAAATTAAGTAATTAAATAATTAATCAAATTTTAAATTAATTAAATTTTAAAAGAAAATTTGCCATGAATGGTTTCCCCAGCATGGAGAAAAAAATTCTGGTAAAATTACTGCACCATATGGTTATGACATTTCTGGTAAAAATAAACATAATTTTGTCTATGGAAGAAATTTTTAGTAATTTTTCTGTTCATATGGTAACGGTTAACTAGAAATTGTAGTTTTCAAAATTATAGATCTGATTACCACGCATTTAGAAGAAAATTCAAAACTTGAAAGTTTATTTTACCGAATAAATGGTTTTTATGCCATGCTGTAAGGTATATTCTGATTATTACCAAAATTTTCCACGTTTACCGAATTTTACCACTTACTATAAAACTGTATTGTTAATTTTACCCAAATCATTACCAAAGTGCCTCGGTAAAAATTACTGAGTGTCTCGGTTTTCTCATAGAGCCATATACATGGTAAATTTTACCACATTCTGGTAGTTTTGACCATACCTTTTTTTTCTCAGTTCGTGGTATAGCTTCCACAGACAAGTATGACAGTATAACAAGTATGACAGTTTCAAAGCTAGGAATCAACTTTTGTCATTAACATAACCTGACTCGAAAACAAAACAAAAGAAAAAGATCACTACCATATATCAAGATAGTGAAACCCGTGCTTACTTGAAGAAGGTAAACTTCTTGAGGTCTGAAAACAAGTTATTTAAAGTAAAACTTTCAAAGTATTTTAGACTAAATTTTTAAGTTTTATAGCAAATTATTGCAAAAAGCACTTTTGTGTTTTAGCACACATTAATAAAAATGATAAATAAAAAAAAAATTTGCATTATTTTTTTCAGTCTGATTTTGGTTACTCTAGCTAATAAATTATTTTTCATCAAGGAACTGCAATTAGACTCATATTTACTGCATTTAGATAACTAATATTAACTCATATTACTGTGTACAGCAATTAGACTCAAATTTATTTCAAATAAAAAAATTTTAAATTTCGCTGGCGATGGCGATTTCTTATAACTTCCATTTTACCTCCGGGGTTTAAAAAGTTTTGGCCTTAAAAATGTGCAAGGTAATCTAAATAAGTAGTCTTTTATAAAGTCTAATAACCTATTAAATTCAGACTTCACAAAATATAAAGAGGATTTATTTCCTCCTTTCATGCGATGATAAATCGCCAAATCTTGCATCCCTACCTATTCCTTCTTCCGACAACATACCCCCAAGTAATTATTCCCAATTCGCAGCTCTCCGCATCCAGTTTTTACTTTTATTCCTACATCCGGGATATTTTAATGTCTGAGTGTCCCAGAGAACCATCCAAACTTCTCCAACAGACACAAGAGCTGTTTGTTAACAGTGGGGTATCTTCTACCCGGGTTATACGACTCCCAACAGGAATCAAACACAGCCCCTAGGATTTGCGTAAATTTTACACCCCGAACACTCCTTGTTATGCCCCCCTGTTTTCCGGGAAAGTTTATTGCCCGGCCGCGAGAAGCCAGGAAAAGGCTCTGTACTAGCTTGGGCAACAACGTTCCTGAGATTAAAGGCAACGAGTTCTGGTAGGAGTAAGGAGTGGATGATAATGCAGGGGGCAATAATGTAAGTTTAATGGAAATTGTGCCGAGGTTTGTTGGCGGAATGTCGTCACAAATAATACTTTAAAGTGTGCCAGTGAATATTGTTGGCGGGGTTGGGGAACAGGGCGGCAGAAGATTTCGAACTAAGCATTGTGTTTGAAGTTATGTGGTGTTGTGTCATTGCGTCTTTGAAGATAATCCAAAATATGGTTTGAGCCCAAAGGGGATAGTTGATAGTTGAAATGATTTGTGAAAGTTGTATAAATTTTGGCAGTACTTATACTTCAATCACGATTATATTGAACTGAAAAATGATGACTGAGTGTTCTTCAATTTGGTATTTTTCTTTGCGTATAATTAGCTTAAAGTTGAGGGAAGTTTTCGAAGTTCTTTAGTTAAAGAAAATAAGAAAATCACGATTTAGGTGGTCTTTGAGACTCGAAACAAAGCTTTAATTTTAAACTATATATACTATTCAGTTAAAAAAAATTGTCTAAAGCAGACAAATATCTTAAAAATTACGAACTTTCGAAAAAGTCAACTACATTGTAAAAAAACCCGAATTAAATTACGGTAAAAAATGCTAACATTCAGGATGCTGGTACTTTTTACTGTAAACTCCATTTTTACCGGAACATGTTATGGAACAAAAAATCATGATACATTAATAATTACCGTAAAATCACTGAATCATTCTTATTAAATGAATGTTAGCGTAATTTACGCTATAATATTTTACGGTAAAGTTGGATTTTACAGTAATGGGATTTTACGGTAAAATTCGATTATTATATAATATTAAAAAAGTTAAAGTTTAATATTTCTTGATAGTAAGAAAGAGCATTACGTATAATTACATTTTGACAGAGGATGGCTCCATTTTTCATCGCTATCTTTTGCTACTTTCACTTTCAAGGAAGCATTCTGCAATGTAAATATAAATTTTGTCAAGCAATCCTCTGATCCCTTATCGATTTTTTTTCGGTAGGCAACTTATAAGAATTAGGTAAAATATTTTGATTTTTTTTTTCTGTTGATACCGATTGTTTTCGACACAGTATACCGTCTATAGTTTTCTAAGCAACGATATTATCTGAGTAAGAGTTCTCCTTGAAACACCATCGAGTGTTCCCATGTTTGTACTTTATGTTTTTGAAATTACATTTATATTTCCTCTGAAAAAATCAGGTCATTGTTAAACCATGTTGCTCATTATAAATCCAGAGAATTCCAAAATGAAATGTTCTTCGTTTGAAATTTTTGTTCTCAAATAATAGATACATTGATTATCCCTTCATTTCTTGAAGATGACAAACCGCACAATAAAATTTTATAATTGTAAGATCTTGATATGAATTACAATAAGTAACTTAAAAACAGAATAGCTGAATTCTAGTCGAAATTAATCATTCAAAATTAAAAAAATACTTACCAAGAAAATGATTAAAATTTATTAATAATAAACACAAATGATACTATTTAAAGCAATTCGGATGATTCTTTATTGTTGTTCTCCGAATTATATAGATACAGAAATATGTACTATTCTATAAAGAAGAAGAATATTCTATAACTATTACAGCTCTGCGCGTTCATAAATTACATTTATTCATTAGAATGAAGTAAGCAATGTTGACTTCATTTTAATTTGTAATGAATTGAAAACCAAAAAAAAAGAAGGGTATTTTAGCGTAATACACACATCTGAAACAGTTTGCGATCACGAAATCGAAAGTTATCGGTTGCAAGCTTGTTGATAATGGAAAGGAAAAAATTATTGAAAAATTGTTCTACAAATGTTGGACGCGTTCTGTTTCCGAATGATTTATCAATGTTTTGGATCGTTTTTTTTCAAATTCTTCTGCCTTTTCCTTAGGTAAATTTTGCAGCTGAAAAGAAAAACGCCCTACTCTACCAATGATTCTGATAGAACTAAATGAAAACTTAATAAATAAAAGCCTGAAAATATCCTCCCCGCTAGAGGGCGTATTCAGGCGTTGCGATCGGGAATACCTTTATAATTTTATGCTGATGACAACTAAAATAATATGGAAATGAATGAGAGAAAACTGGATCCTACCACGTGATTTTTTGGCCAATAAAAATGCACCGACAACAATGCAAAACAGCGACGCCATCATTAGATTTATATACGAAATATTAATCTATCATGAAATCACAAGTTCAATCTCATCTTATATATATATATATATATATATAAATGTCAAGTCCTACAAAAGGTCACTCACACAGAAAAGGTGAATGTAACTAATTCACAAATACTCAGAAATATTTCAAAGATAAAAACAAACAATGCTCTAAACAAAAGCTTTTCATACTGTTCGCATTTTGAAAAATGTGATCGAAGGGCAACTTTCAAAACGATGCTGCCTGAAATTTTCAAAAATTGATTTAAAATATGAAATAAAAGAGGAGGAACCTATACTTTAGATACTGAATTGACTGCAGAATTTATAAACAAACATTAAAATAAGTTGCTCCGTTTCTCAAAAATAATGATAGCTCCATTTTGGAAAACATATCAATAGCTGAAAGTAGCGAAGTGTTTGCTTTAGTATTTATCTATCCAAACGAAATGGATTATAAATATTGTCATTTTAGTTTTCGGTCATTTTTTTCCTAATGTTTAATGGGAAGAAAAGTATAATTTGGAAGATACTTTAATCTATTATTTCCTCTGTTGATTTAAAAAGAAAAAGAAATGACAAACATAAAATTTTACAGTGTGGTATTTGGTATCTATTGTTTTTAATGCAATTCTGCAATAGAAATTTTTCTAAAATATTATTTTTACGCGATATGAGCTTTGTTTTGAATAAATCGCGAGCATACATCAGGACTCAAGGTGGGTTCCGACTTTAAAAGTTTTTTCTCAATTTTCGCTTATTACATATTTAAAATATTTTATTTTAGAATTAAATTGTTCAGAAAAAATGAAAGAACGTTTCATAATATATTTAAGCTATAATAGTAAACATGTATTTATTTGAAAGAAATATTTTCAGAAGAAAAGTATTTCAAAAGCAAAATAACTGAAAATTGGATTGAAATTATTTTTGATTAAAGAACACATCTATAGGGTGTCCTAAAACAATCATGATTTAAAAGATTTATTATTTTTAAATTATGATTTAAAATATATTTTTTCGAATCCACTACATCTAAGCAATTCTGCAATAATACTGCACGCGAGGTGCAAGTAAAACAACCATATAATGTTGGGGCCACCATTGCTGTGAGTTGTTGTCTGCCAAAAGCTTTGAAGCGTATAGGCAGTGGGTTTAATACGTTTAGAAGCGTATAAGTAGTGGGTTTAATACGTTTGTGCTGTTTTTTCAAATTTACAAAATAAATGTATTTAGTTATGGGGATTTTTAATTTTGATTTATTTCAAACCGAAGGAATAACACCTACACTGTAAAAATTTCAGATCAAATTGCAGTAAAAAGCACTGGCATCCAGATTCCAGCGTCCGTGAAATCCATTTTTACCGCAAAATTTTATACCGTAATTTTTAAAGTAATATTTATTTATTTACAGTGATTCAGCAATTGCATTATTATTATTACATTAATATTATTGTAAAAATTGCATTATATAAGATATTTTCCCTTAAAATTAAACAGTAAGAATGGGTTTTACGGTGGAAAGTTTTGACAATAAACTCTCAGTGAAACTCAGTTTTGATAAAATATTATAGGTAAGTAAGGGAGCAAACATCACGGATGTTATCGTTTAAATATTGTTTAAAGTTAGAGCAATACCGAATACTGAACCTAATTGAAATTTAAGAAAAAATTTGCTCTTGTATACCTATTGTAAAAAATTTCAGGACTATTTCTGGAGTAATAAAAAAATATACCCTCAGAAGCACAAACTTTTCCTTTTATTATTACAAGTTACTTATTTTTTAATAAAATGAAATCACGAATTTCTAAAATTACAATTTATTTGAGTCTCTTAATTAAAACTGCGCATGATAAATATTTAATTTGTAAATCAAGTTTAAAGGAAAGACTACTTTATTGAAGTTTACTCAATTTTACCGTCTACATCTAAAACTTTGTGGTTCTTAGTTTTGTTTTTAGAAACGAATTCATTAAAAAATTTAATTTATAATATTAAATACTAAGCATTAATAAATGTTTCAGTTGTTAGAGTTAAATTTCAATAAATATTTTTAATATTACATATTTAATATAATTACAATATAATATATTTAATACAATATATGAAATATAATATATTTAATATAATATATTTAATCTAATCTATTAAATATAATATATTTAATACTATAGATTGACGTGAATAGCTTTATAACGCATACGGTTATTTATAAAAACTGCTCTTTGCGAAATGAATTAATAGAAATAGAATTTTATGAAAAATCGAATTTGGTAACAAGTTCAGTTAATATTTTCTATGAATAATTTTTATAAACAGTTCTTGGAACTTATCGTGGAAAATTTTTTAAAACCATTTTTTGAATAGTCAGAAAGATTCGGTTTTGTGACAGCACTCAAAATAATGAAATAATAAAGCAGAAACTGAAGCATTAAATATATAATAAAAAAATTACATTGTTGATGATTTTCATGAAAATAAAGTTATAAATATTATAGCCTTCGTTGGTGGTTTTCATATTTTTTTTTTTTTTGTTCATTTCAAATGTAGTTTTATATTGTTTTTTCTTCTCAGTTTTCCATTTTTGCGTTTTTAAACTTATCAATTTGGATTTGAAATTTAGGTAAATATTTTTTCGAGTCGACTTATTTTCGTTTTGAGGTTATTAAAAATGTTATTTTATTCTTTTCAAGCAATTTTTATGTTTATTTTCCTATTAAAAAGAATTTTTAATACTAGATCCTTACTTTTTATTTACTTTATTTTACTACATATCATAGCAATATTAGCATAATATGGATTTGACACTTAAATTTTTTGAATTTAAATTTATTATTGTTTTTTATTTTATTAAAACTTTTTTTTATGTTCAAGTAATAATTATTTTCTCTACTTTGCATATTGAGCCGTTTTTTTGAATTATGTAAAATTGGGAAACAATTTTACACTTCGTTCAAGATATGATTATTTATTTAATTCAAATATCTTAAAAGTAGTTTAACTTAAAAAAAGGATTTAAGCATTTTAACGTCATACTCTTGTTGAAAATATATAATTGCAGTTCTATGAAAGAAATGAAAATAATTTTGCATTCATTCTTAATAAATTTTTCAGAGATTGAAACTTGTAGGATAAAATTAAATTGTGAATTACAATTTGAAAGGAAAAAAAAATCAATAATTTTGTAATAAAATTAGACAATTTAAAAAGCCCTTTTATAATAGAAAATTTAACAAAACACTATTTTTGAAACAAAAGCTTTGGAATGAAATCATTTTAAATAACAAATGCAATATTTATATATTTTTGTAACAAACAAAGTAAGAACAATACTATTTAAAAAGTTTTAAAACAGCTGTACTAAATGAAAACTATATACTCTCTGCATATTGCAAAGTAATGATGATACTTGGTTGCAAATACCTATGCTATCAGGTTATAACTTAATAGACTAAATTTTTTTTTATTAACAATAGATGGTTATGCCAATGAATTGTTAAATAACTAGATATCTAACGTTAAAGTTTTAAAACACGCATTTTAATTTTATACTTAAAAACAAGGCACTTTATTGTCAACTGCTAAGCATTTAAGATAAATATCATTTTAATTTTGTACTTTGTCAAATATCTGCATTTTTAAATCTCTTTTTCTTATTTTCTTTGATAGAAAAGTTATTGTCTAATCACTAACTATTATATGATTAATTTCAATGTGTTTCTTTAAAATATTCATCTAAAATGTATTTAGTTATTTTTTTCGCAACTGATAGTTCTTACACTGACTCAACTAGATAATTCTTCATATTTTAGACTGTTCTGAACTCGTGTTATTTTCATTTCAAAAATAAAAAAATTTTCATTCCGAAAAATAAATTTTTATTTTTAGAAATTTAAAAAGCATAATTTCAAAAGGTTCGAGTATGAGGCTATCTATTAAATTAATTACCATGTTTTTTTTTCTTTTTTTTTTCGGATACCCTTTATAGTTCGCTTTCAAGTTTGAAGCACACCTTCTAAAAAAGTTCAAAAACTTATTTCAATTTCTTTCACCAAAATTTCAGTTATGGAACTATTTTCCTAACATTTCAATTCTGCCAGAAATTAAAATTGAAATTTTAAAACATGAATTATTAGCTAGATAATTGTTATAAAAATTTCCAATATTAAATCTTTTCTGATTATAATACATATTAATTATAGTTTTCTATACTATAAATTAATTACTTAAAAATCGTTTTTCTTTCATTTCAAACTACATAATTTTTTACCCTTGCTTCTTTGTCTCGTTTTTGTGTCTGATTTTGCAATTTAAGATATCGTTTGCACTAATTAATGAATATATTTGAGATAATCTCCGTGAAACATTACGATTGAGTCCTAATAGGTGAAAATCTGATCATTAGATCGAAAGTTATTCTGGATGATTTGTTTTTTTAAGCGCTCTGTACTAGTTTTGAATCCATGCCTATTTCAATTTATTTTTCAATACTTTCATTGAAAAAAATTAGAACTAACTCAAGATCTGAGTAATATGAATAATTTAAAAACTTTGATAATGCTATTTTTGATATTACTGTATCAATAGTTTCATGATTAATCGTAGATCTTGTTATAGAACTACTTCACCATGACGTATTAAACTGAAAGATGTTTAAGGGAAATTCATTTCTGAGAAAAAGTATTTTTAGTGAGAAGAGGAGAGTCTAAATATTATTTTATTGAAATGCAAATTTCAGAGTGTTAGTTTTATACCAAATGACATCTTTTTGGGGGTTTAGATTTATGAAAAAAATTTTCTTTCAAAAAAATAAATAAATAAATAAATAAAAAAAAAGAAAAATCTGAAATATATAGAATGCGATTTTTAACAATATAGAGGAAACCGGGATGGCCCAGGGATAGAGCGCTAACCTCCCAAAAAGGTGACCTGGGTTCGAATACCGCAGATGGCTGGTCGATACGAATCCCACACCCGACTCACGCCAACAGCAGTGCTGACGCAAAATATCCTCAGTGGTAGACGAAGCATATTTGTTGAGTCCCCTTGCTGGCAGGCTAACCATGGGAGTTTTCCGTGGTTTTCCTCTCCTTTTAGCGTAAATGCGGGTTAGTCTCATCAAAAATACATCCAGGAAGATAAATTTCTTTTAATATTTGATCAGGAGTTGGAAGGCTACGGAGTTGAACATTTGCATTTGTAAGCTCAAAATTGGGTTGCCTGTTCAGCGACGGTTATAACATATAGAATAAAATATTGAGTAAAGAATTATATAAGTCCTTCAAATTGCGGCATTCTGTTTAAAAAAAACTGAAACAAAGAACGTATCACATGAGTTTTTAACCTACATAAAACTAATTAAGTTAATAACTGATATTACAAACAGAGGTATTTATGAAATAATACATAGATAAAAACTCATGCAATTTGATATTAAGTGCATAAAGATCAATTTTCTGCTTAATACTCGAGCAAAAGCATTCCCATTTTTTTTTTCGGAATCTTTATTTTTTTTTTTCCTTTTGGTCAACCTACCATCAACATTACAGTATTGTCTGTCACTGTCAAACACAGTTCGGGACCACAACCACAGAATCCTTCTCGATTTCAACATCTATACCCCAACTTTGTAAATGACTCTTTTTCGCTCCATTAAGCAAAAGGCTGAAAAGAAAAAAAAAGAAGAAAAAATAAAAAATAAAAATCTATAAAAATAGAAAAGAGAAGAAAAAAAAAAACCGGAATCATCGAACCTTAACCAAAACTACCGACTAAGCCTCTGCTTCTATATGGGTATGGTATGGGGCGAAGAGGAATAGGATCGGAGGTGCTCTCCTAGCGATCCATGACCGAAGAAGTTTTTGTGGAATAAACTTCTTCCTAGAATGGAGCCAGGTCAGATCTGGGTCGATCATTCGGGGAAGGAAACCTGGTTTGGCTTAAAAATTGTCTCCAGTTACTGAAGATTTCGTACTTAAGAGAAGATGAAAAATCATAAGCCATAATCGTCTGTTTAAATTGACGATTTCTCTTTGAAGTATAGGTTACATTTCAGGTCATGAGCCACCTCATTAGATTGTGGCATCAGGAAAGAAACATTGAGGCAATTCTCGAAATTACATTCGTTTAGTTATGTTCAGGCGATTAATGTTAACAACATGGGGTAGATTTAATGCTTTTTTTTACTTACAATATTGTTCATTAATTTTAATACACTCATTGTTTTTCTTCCCGATTTTTCAAAGAAATACGCAACGTTGTAAGCTCTTGAGTTAATATCGTGGTATATTCAAGCAAAGAAACTTGTTTTTTTTTACAAAAATTCCTCCGAAATATATATGATCTAAGTGTAATTAAAAGTACGACAAATTTAACTAAGACTGCTAGCAAACTGTAAATATATATATAAAAAAAAAATTATAAATAAATGAATAAATAAATAACTAGCTGTTTCTTGTTTGCTTACATTAAAAATGATCACTCTGAACATGAAAACTATCATGAAAATTCCCATTCCCTTAATTTTAAAGCTTTTGGACTATAATAAGAAAAATGAAGGTAGGTCTATGTTAAAGTTTCATGATTCTTTAAATTTTTTAGCGAGACTTTTTGATAATATTAAAAGTAAAATTTAAATTGTAATCGGTGTCACAGCAAATTCATATTTATTAAATATACTGTAGTAAGTCCGTTATAAGGACATTTCATAAAAGCAGATGAAATAACGTTTATGTCTCTGAAGAGAGTTTGGAAAATGCACATTATTAGGGTCCAAATGGTAACAAAAAGACTGAAAAATGGAGTTGACTGATTTACAGCTTTTTCCTTTACCTTCAATAAATATCTTGATTCAAAATACATATTTAGAGTAAACTGTTTTGCCTACAGATTGTTAATTCAGTTACGTAGTTATGTATTTTCTGGAGGGCAGAAATGCGAACAAGAGGAAGGTTTGAACAACAAATTTTTAAATCAGAGCAAATTTTCGTGGGAAGGAAACGTAATGAAAAGCAATACTTTTTTAAGTGATTGATTACAGTGAAAGTTGATTTTAATAGTAAGTTATCAGGAAGGGAAAGAAGGAGGTATGAAAGATACGTGGTCAACTAAAGAAGCATTAATTTTTTCAAGTGCTTGGCAGGAATTCTAAAAGCACATAAACAACTCTTTTTTTTTGTTAGGAAGAAAATAGCTTGATCAATAGTCTCGGACACATTACTTTAAAAAGGTAGGGGGTTACAATTGTAAGATTAAAAATGAAGACGCTTTTCGTTATTGATACCAGAACTAAATAAAAATGTATAAGGACCAGACCGGGATAGCCTGAGTGGTAGGGCGCTTTGACCATGTCCAAGAGGTCATGAGTTCGATCCCAGCCGGTACTAAATTAGAGATTGATCGTTCTCTGGTTCAGATCAAAATTACGATCTGTGGATGAATGATGTAGGATGTAGGAGTGGGCCCTCCCTATAAACGGGCTTTGACAAGTGTATGGCTAAATTCATATTCTTGGCCATAGATGGCGCCACTGTAAAACTAGAAACTCACCCTGACTTAAATTCGCTGGATCTCACCAAGCTGGCTTGCTGATATTGCAAGTAGTATTGGAAGAGCCGTGATGGCTCAGGGGATCGAGCGTCCGCCTTCCAATGAGGTGAACCGGGTTCGAATCCCAGTCGATACGAATTCCGCATCCGGCTTGCGCCAACCACAGTGCTGACGTGAAATATCCTCAGAGGTAGATGTATCGTGGGTTAGAGTCTCCTTGCCACCAGGCTAACCGTGGATGGTCCTCGTGGGTTTCCTCTCCATGTAACGCAAATTCGGGTTAGTTCCACTAAAAAAAAGTCCTCCACGGAGGCAAATTTCTCCCAATACTCGATCCAGGAGTTTCCTTGTCTTATGGATTGGGTTCAACATTACAAGGCTACGTAGTTGAACATTGGTGGTCGTAAACCCATAAAATTGGGTCGGCTGTTCAACGACGGTTATAAAATAAAATTAAAAAGTAGCATTAGAAACAACAGCAACAAATAAATATGTTAATTTTTTTAACCAAATTAATTTAAATTTTTTTCTTCCTAATCTCCCTAAAACTGAATTGTCGTAATAATGAAAGGCTTGTAGTTTTTATTTCATTACAAACACACGATACCTATCGTTAATATTAGCATTTCTATTATTAGCATCGTTAGTATTAGCATTTTTGCAAAACAGGATTTCTCGTAGTATGCCATTTTAGTACTCATTATGTCAAACTTTCACAGTGTGTGGAAAACATATATTTTTCTCTTTTTTTTTTAATTCTTAAACTCACAGGGCCCTGGGTATTTAAGCCCCTGTGCTGCGTTTCTATCTTTTGGTGCAATGAAATGAAGGAATTCGTTTATTTTTTTTAAAGTTTTAAGTTTTTTAAATGTCTTTATTTTCTCACCAGTTAGCGAAACCTGCCATATTGTACTATCTCTGTTACTTTATCCTGCTGATAAAAGGAGTCTCTTGTTGCATCGCAACTCCTCTAGGTTTTAGTAAACATACTGCTTGCGATCGCTAATAATCGATCACAAAATATATATTATTATTAGAATAGAAATATGAAGAAAAAAAAACTTGAAGAACTATTTAAATTTCTTAATATAATTTAACATTTTTCCCTGATACCTATCCTTATTCATTCAGAGTTAATATTCCTTTTCAGATCAAATAAAAGAAGAATAAAAAATCCGTGGAAAGGAGGGGAAAAAAAATTTCAACTTCCGCTCCGTGTCTTCGTGTAATAACGAAATCAGCTTCACGACTTCAAAACAAATGACATACCTCTCCCTTCATATTAATGCAGCAAAAGATAGGGGCGCAAGCACAGGGGCTCAAAAGAGCCAGGGCGCTGTTGAGTTGACGTAGCTAAGCTTATCTACTGAAGGATCAAAGGTAGGGAAGAGGCACGAGCCTTCCGGATTTTCCGGAAATAGGCACGTCGACGGGACGGAAGAAGGGTGGAGAGTGAGAAGGAGTATAGCCCGGCCGGGTCTGTGAGCCCCGGCAGGGCGCTATATGATGGAGGAGATGTTACGAAAATTCGGTAAGATAATTCGTAAGTGTAGGTACTAAGCTATTGTCTTTGCACTATCTTCAGGATAGTAATTTGGTGTGCTAGGGAAATTTCTCAACTTATGCGAGGCGATACGAAGTCTGGAACAATTCCTGAAGTTTTATAATTTTAATCGAATTCTTCGCCTAAACCTATATTTTAATGATGTTTATAGTTTTAGTAAATTTTTTTATGTATAACATGACTTCAATTTGTTCCCGCTTTGACAAAAAATTTTTAAAACTCTTTAAAGTAAAAACATTCTTCACACAAATTTATGAACAAAATTAATTACCCTTCGAATTCTTCAGCAACTTAGTTTGAATAATTCGAGGAATTGTTCAGAAACAATTTAAAACATTTAAATTTTTTTTAAATACGTACATAATTTATACTATAATGATGGGAAATAAAGATAATGTATTGCCTTCATTTCTTGCCAGTTCAGAGTTAAAAGTTTTGATAAAATTAATTTATTGTATGGTATTGGCATTTCTGGTAAAAAAAAACCCCTAATTTTGGTTAATGAAATCAAAATATAAGGTATTTAAAACACTAATTTGGTAGTTTTTCCGTTATATGTTAAAGGTTATTCGGAAGTTTCGGTTCCTTTTTACCACATATTTATTAAAAAATACAAAACTGAAGAGTGAGTAAACGGCTCTTATGTCATGCTCTAAGGTATCATAATGAAACTACAGATTTTATCGTATTTTATGAAATCATATTTATTGTTGATTTTACCAAATTCATTAGTAAAGTGATTTGATAAGAACTACCGAGTTTTTTGGTGCTCTCATTAAACCAGAAACACGGTAAATTTTATCTCATTTTGGTGGTTTCGACCATATTTTATTTTTTAGGAGAGGAATAAAGTAGTTTTATGCAATCGAACTAAACTATTTATGCAACCGACTCAGGTTTTGTTCATTCAATAGAGCGTAACAGAATACACATAATTAAAAAGCCTAATTACTCTAAATAACTAAGTAAATTACAAAAATTATTAATCGTAAAAATTATTGATTGTAAAAATTAATTGCAAATATTAATAGCAAAAGTTGCAAATTATACATAAAAAACATAAAACTTCTAAATTATTTTTCGATTAACTGGTGTTCGGCTTCATTCTATTTAACTTAAAAAAATATAGACGAAGTATTACTTCACTTTCCTCTATAGCAACGTTAGATGTGACAAGTAAAAAACTGTATCTCTTATAACTTCTAAACTATTAGTCCGATCATCTCGTCTTAGGTTAGATTCGTTTCAACGTAAGAACATTGGAAGCAACGCAAAGTTTATTTAACTAGCAGTATTTCATTTTCTGACTTTTAGAACCCCTTTTCCCACCTACAGCCGAAACCTAAAGCTCAAGAGCGTGCAAGTTTTTACCACTTACAAAGAGGAAGGTACTTAAAAGATTGCTACTGAGTAGAACTTTTTTTGAATGTTCAGAATGCGAAAATTTTTAAAATTTTTTCATTCCACTTAGGTACGATGTACTATATATAGTTAGATTTTAAATACTATTTCATGTAACGCTATATTTTAAAGATACACATTACTTAAATGAATTTCAACATTTTAGCGCAATTTTTGGATAATGAAATTTAAAAAAAAAAAAAAAACAATTTTTCATGACCATCATAAAATTAGCATTTTCTTTCTCATTTCATTTTATCTCCAACGTGGAACCATCTATTCTGTTAAGGATGCACATGTTTTTCCTCTCAAATTCCGTAGCCTTCTAATTGCTCAAATATTCAGGCCGAAATTGCTGTAATTGAATATAAATTTAAAATAAAGGGATTATGAAAGCATCTGTAGAAGAACTGTTACTTGTTTACATATCAACCAATAAAAAGTATCAATAGTGAGTCTATTACTTTTCTTATGTTTCAGACGAGATACGTATCTGTTACATTTAAGGTCAAAATTAACAACACTGTAATTTATATTTGCCTTACACATTGTTTCATATCACATAAGCTATCTTATGTTGCTTAAATGTACTATATTTTTAAAACTGAATTGAATTAACATCGTTAAAACGGAAGAATTTTTGCTTCGATAGCATATAATTCGTGTTTTTATTGTTATATATTCCGATATAAAATTGTAAAAAAAAATGTATACAACGCCAAAACCTTCGTGTATCCTTTTTAGGTAAAAATGAACAAATACCAATACTCTTTTTTCCTTTTAAAATTCCTTTTAAATTTTACTAACAATTACTCAACAATACTGTTTCATTTTTTAAATTTTGGAGCATAAAAACATTTTTGGTCCTTGTGCCATTTAGTTCTATGTTTAATCAGTCTCTCATTTGTATAATTGTATATACCTCCCAAAAATTAGATTAAATTGGTTTTCGTATTTACATTTATGAGTTGTCATGAACACTCAAAGTTTTCTAATTACGTAGTTTAATTATCACTAAAATTACTAATTAGCCTTTATAGTAAATTAATAGAGATGAGTCTTCTTATAAGCTGAATTTTTCTCTCAGTAATAGTTTTGTTTTCATAAGTTCTGCATTGTAATTTATGCGATTTATGCAGCCAAATAGTACTCCTTCTTAAAACTTTTATAATTTATTATTAGTTTTTTGAAATAACTTTTCATCCCAAAACGTGTATTGCCCTAGATGTTGTTGCTGATGCTGTCGTCGGCCATTAAGGCAGAGGATGTGCGATTGCTCTTGTTTTCCTGTGACGCCATCTATGACCAAGAATTTGACTTCTGCCGCACCCATACGTCACATCCGTTTATATGGTGGGCCCATTCATACCATCCATTCATTCATCCACATATCGTAATTTTGACTTGACCAGAGAACGATCAATCTCCAATTCAGTACCCCGAGAGGTATAATTTGTTATGGAAACATGGAGTACTTCGTAATCCGACAGATTTAGCGTGCACCAGTCACCATTTACTACACGGGGAGCTTTCGGTCCGCTGAATTTGAACTCCCATTCTCACAAACGTATGTCTATCGTAACGTATATCCATAAGATTAGGTTATTCCCATTGTGAGAATACTTTGCTTAAACAGGATATAGTGTTTAATATACTTAATTGTAAGTACAAATGTTTTAAAAGTTCGATTTAGTCATGCCGTAACTAATTTTATGCCGATTACTTTTCTACCATAGATGTTTCTTATATCATATATTTTATTAGGTTTTGTATAGGTGTTATATCATAGTGAGTCTTAGTTTCTTCAAAACTAACTACACTGCTAAAAATTCCAGATCAAATTACGGTATAAAGTACCGGAACTTTGGGTGCATCCTCCGTAGAAATCCATTTCTACTGTAAAATATTATACCGTAATTTTTACAGTAATATTTATTTAATTGGGGTGATTCAGTGATTTTACGGTAATTATTACTGTAAAAAATTACGGTGCATCAGATTTTTTTGTTCCATAACTTTTTCCGATAAAAATGGATATTGCGGTAAAAAGTACCGGCTCCCTGAATGCTGGTACCTTTTACTGAAATTTGATCCGGAATTTTTTGCAGTGTACACGAATACTCCATGTGAGAAATAACTTTGATCCTTACTTTTGGGGCAACTAGTTCAAAACTGAAGTTAGTTGTCCCGTTTTTTTAAACTAAACTTTTAAGTCTATAATATTCAGAATGTTATAAAAAGTTTTTATTTTACTGGTTTAAATATTCTTAGCAGCTTAAATAGCATTTCTTCATCTTAAATTTTCATCATTATTTTTATATTGTATATTTTAGTGGTATGCATTAAAGATACAAAAGTGTGTTATTCTTCTTTAACACTGCGCTTTTCATTACACATTTAAAAACATCAATTAACGATTTTCTTTCAAATGTATAAGCTTAATACTAATGAAATGAACAGTCATAACAACAAAGGTATTATTATTCAATATATTTGCACCAATAAAATTTACATAATTCGCGAGGGGAAAAACAACCATTAATCTTCAAAAAGGAGAAGCAGGAATTAAACTAATAAAAAAACAATTACAAAAAATTGTATAACACATTAAAAAAAATAATAATAACCGAAACAATATAAAAACAAAACAACTAAAACAATGTCGTCATTTACACCATCTTTTAGTCTCCTTTATTTTTTTCAAATAAATACATAAACATTCACTTCTTTTTGAAATTCTATGGACGACATCCCAACACGCATGGCAACATAGAATTCATATGTACAAAGATTTTCAATAGTCTCGTATATATGTATAATATTTATATAAGTCTCTTAGTGGTCTGTTTATGAGTGGCACACTTCTGATGCGATTCCCTTTTTACCGAAAGAAACAACGATTTTTTTACATACATACATTTGTTTAATATTAACCATGACTTTAGAAATATGTCAATATAATTTTGAAATATGTCAAAAATTTTTTGTTTGTGGGTACTTTTTTTCCAAAAAACTCAGTAATGAGCAATGATTTTTTAATTTTTATAATACATATTTCTGCTTCGTCACTTATAAGCTCATGAAGTGAGAGTATTTTAAAATAGTTTGACGCTTAACAGGAACTAACGTTACACAAATATTATTAAAAGAAAGAGAGGGATTGAAAATGCGTGAAAAAACAAAATGTATTACTTTATTGTGTTTGTACTAATACCCATTGTATAAGCAAATGACATTTTAATAAACATAAATGTAATTTTTTTTAATTAATCGATTAAATGGATTAATAATTGATTCATAATTAATGAATAATTAATTAATGTTAATTAATATTAATTAGTAATTAATTAATAACAAATATTAATAAAAAATTAATTACATGGGGCTTATTCTATCTGTATATATTATGTATTCAAATTCTTATAATTGTTTTGACGTAATAGTTATTACGTCATAATTATTATTATGTAATGTCAGGACTTATGTGTGTTATATTTTGTTATGCCAATATTAATTATTAATTTTTTTCAATTTTTCATAATAATTTTCAAAGTTTTGTTTAAAAATAAACTTTTTTAAAAATGCATAGTATGATCAATGACAAAATTTATTCATAAAAATCTTACTATTATGTTTGCTAGTAAATTTTCATTTAGTTACTAATTTATTTATTATTAACAATTTAATGTTAATAATTCACTAAATAAATTATAATTGGCACAATAAAAATAAGTATTAATATTAAAGAAGTTTTTGACGTGATATAGTTAATTAATTTATACATTATTATTAGTTTAGTTAACAGTTACAATTAAAAATTTCTATTTTTTAAAGAAATACAAAAGTTATAATATTAAAGTCAAAAGCGAAAGTCTGTTTTATACACGAAATATAAAAGTTACTTATGTGCTCAGATTATCGATATTTTTCGAAGTTGCTCTGAATTAGATTTTATTGCAATTTTTTCAATTAAATAAAATTTAGCAATATAGTGTACTGAAGGAAAAATTCCTTACAAACAAACTTCTGAGCCTTGACCAAAGAAGAATCCAATCAAATAAACATTTTTGACTATACTTATGCTTTTTGTTTTCAAGGTGTGCAAGTATATTTAATGTGAAAGAAAACAAAACAAGGAAGGGATGGTGTGTGTTTTTATAATTAGCGCGTGTTTCGACTAAAACAATTTATTTAAATGTATAGCTGAGATAACTGATTTGAGGGTAAATTTAACGATAAGAAATGATAAATATTAAATTGTTACAAGCATTAAGAAATTTAATGTTCTGCAATTTTGTGAAAAATGTTAAGCATTTTCGTGATCTCTTTAATAACATAGATGTATGAAAAAGTAGTTTGAGAAAAATACTTAGAGAAATTCGTGAAGTTCAGGTCATAAAAACAACAAAGTGCACTTTGCTATGTGAGAAAGAATTTTCTGTTTTCACATTTTCCCCGGCTTCCATCCTTTTGTTTTTTTATTCTTCGCAATATGTATTCTCTTTAGAACCATTAACAAAACTTCGGAAAACGTAAAATAAACACGGCGAGGAAAACATTTTGAATTAAAAAAAAAAAGAGACAGAAAAAATGAAAAAGGAATAGCTGCTGAAAATGAACTTTCTCTCTAAAAATAAAATAAATAAAAAAAAAATATTTTCGCGCACTCATATTCGCTTTTCTACCTTCCCCCTTCCCCTTTCCCCAGAAACTCCATCAATGGAAATGATGAGTAAACTTTATATTAAACCTAGATGCAACATCCCCCCTTATCCTGCACCAATTCCAGCTACAGTCGCAGTTAAAGAAAAGCGAAAAAAAAAGTTAGAAAAGAAAATAAAAACAATAAAATGAAATGAGTGAAAATTCTTTATTTTTTTAAAAAAAAATCGTCTGACGCGATCTTTGCCTAGTTAGAAAACTGAAACAGATGTTCCGTTTTCTGCAGTTTTGTACAAGAAGTTGTACGGCTATTTCATACAGGATATATATCTATATATCTGATCCAAGCTAGGATAGTACATTTATATATCTATGTATATCGACCGCTTACGTAGCCCAAGGTGTATGTGCATTTGAAGGAACATAAAAACATGTGCAACTTTTCCCAGAGTTGATGAACGGAGTGGAATAATTTCGAACAACGCTCCCTCTCTCCACCCTCAGCTGAAATATCTTTTGTTTTCCCTCAAACATTTTTCTTTGTTTTTCTTTGGTTCGCGCACCCCCCTCTTTTTGCTTATCTTTCAAAAATAGAGTAAAAGTTTTACGTCTGCCTAAACGAAATTTTTCACCAGGGAAAGTTAAAGTTCAAAACAGCAGAAATGTCAAAATTGTTTTTTTTCTTCTTCCCTTTCCCTTTATATTCTTCTCTTTTGAAAGAATTAAGAAGAAAAAAATTAATCAAAAGAAAATAAAAAGCAACTGAAATTGCAAAGAACTCGAATTTCAATATCTCAGCAAGTTGGTCAGATAGTTATTGGTTTTTGCCTTTTTCTTTATTCATTTTGATTTAACACAAAGTTTGCTTTTGATTCAACTGCAATTCAAAAGTTTAAGTTGCTCATTTAACGTGATGTAATTTCTACATTATTTGTCAAATATGTTTAGTTGAGCAAATGTAGCATCTGTTAAACATAATAAGTTTTGCAAAACCATTATTTAAATTATATGATGTTAATATTAATTATTCTTTAAATTAATACTCTACAGTCAATTTTAATTGATTTACATTGTACTTATTCATCAATTATAATATTTATTAGTCAAATATATTTATGAAAACTGTAAGCTAATGATAATCATACTATTATAATTATTATAATCTGTTTTCACTTACTATTGCTCCATAATTATTTTTCAATAAAAATGCTCAACAATTAATAATAAATATAATAACTTAATTATGATTGTTTCTGTTATCATATAATTAAGGAGTAGTAATTTTTATTAACTGATTTTTTTTTCTAAATTATACTTTAAAAAGAATATTTATCAATGAAAATTTTTTTTAGGTGCATCAAAATCTTTTTGATAATTTCAAAATTTTTTTTGAGTGCATCAAAAATAAATAATAAATGTAGAATTTTTTTTTTAATATGTTATCGACTTTCTTAACAAATTTGTGAGTCAACGTTATTTTATATTAAATTATTTTATAATATATATTAATAAATGATTTGTTCGCAACAAAATACTAATTATGAAACACTAAAAAAATATTCAATATTTTTTATATTATTACTTAAAATGGTGAAATTATTTATTATACAAAATAAAGAAGTTTTTCCTTTGCTTATACAAAAAAAATTCTTTCTAGTAATTTCTAGAAATTTATTTCAATTTCCCATGCAAGAGAGCAAACATATACTTACATTTAAATTTTTTACCAACATTAATAATTTTTCTTTTTTAAATTAAACTTGTTTAAAAAAATAAATAAATTAAATAAAGTGAATATAACTTCCCCTTTCTTAATGTACTCTCTGTCTTTTTACATTTTTACATTTTTGTTTCCTAATGATAGCAACATAAACAATAAAAGAATCCCTTTTCTATATTTACAATAAATGATTTCCATTTCGTATTTAGAAATTTGGCATCCATGTTATTTCACTTCAGTTCTTTTCCTCTCTTCTATGCCGACCACAAGAAAGCTTAGGTGCAGACGATAAGTTCCTCTGCAAATATGAAATTTTTTCTGTACAGTTTCAGAAATGAAATACGAAGAATTCAGTTCAACAAATCATCAGACGATTCACAGTTTCAATAGTCCAAATTTTATTCGGTGGATACTGACACTGGTGGTGCCAAAATGGCGTGACGTCACCAAACTGGAGTCTCTGACATAGTTGGATGACCGGATAAGTTTGCCGGAAATCCGGCAGATGATGATCGTGGTGGTCCGTAAGCGTCTGATGCTAGGCTGAGGACACTGTCCGGGCTAGATCGCTGTGACATGAGATCACCATGCGTCGCCAGATATGGTGCATCTGCCCCTAAGTTGACAGGTCCTGAAAAGGAATTTGAAAATAAATTAAAATTAAGCGTAAAAATGTTTAAAAAATATATAAATGAATGAAAAAATAAAAACTTAAAAATGTATATTTTGTTTATTTAAGGTATATAATACTTCAAAATGTTTTCAATATGCTGTAATCAAATAAATATGATCTGAGTATGATGAAAAGATTAAGTGATAACGGTACTTGAAAATTAAGTAAGACCTAGTAAAAAAATTTAATAATAATTTTACAAGGGTATCAAAAGTAATCAAGTCAAGAGGCAATTATATTGGGGTATCAAAATTGATCAAGTTAAGATGCAATTATATTGGGGTGACAAAAGTGATCAAGTCAAGATGCAATTATATTGGGATATCACAAGTGATCAAGATGCAATATTGGGGTAACAAAAGTGATCAAGTCAAGATACAATTATATTGGAGTATCAAAAGTGATCAAGTCAAGATGCAATTATATTGAAGTAGCAAGAGTGATCAAGTCAGGATGCAATTATATTAGGTAACAGAAGTGATCAAGTCAAGAGGCAATTATATTGTGGTATCAAAAGTGATCAAGTCAAGATGCAATTATATTGTGGTATCTAAAATGGTCATGTAAAAAAAACTAATGATTGTACGGTGTATCAAAAGAGGCTAAGTCGAAAGAACATAAAATGTGTAAGAACGAAAAGATATTATAGGATTTTTTTTTATGTTTTAAATGTACTTTTCCCATTCAAAACTTTTATATAGTTTTTAAATCTTATTTAAATACTTCTCAAAATACTTTTCCATTACCTTGATTACTTTCAAAACGCAAATCCAATTTTTCAATTTACTTTTATGTATATTGTTTATTTTATATTTTTTCAATATTTTACAGGATTTTATAAGATACTAATGAATAGATAGTTTTTACTTTCATATAACATTAAATAGGATTTTTTAACTAACTCTTATTTTCACTAATTAGTTAGGAAAACATTTATAATTTTTTTAAAATACATATCTCATTTTAAACATTTTTTTTTTAAACTAATGTTTGAAACTAACCAGATTTTTTAGTAGTGTTGCATGTAGTTTTTTTATCACACATTTGTTTTCATTAAAACGAAAGTAGAAATTTTAAAGCTAGCAGACAGACGTTAAAAAATACAAACCGTATAAACTTTATGATCAATATTTTGAGACAGAATGTTTG
Source organism: Parasteatoda tepidariorum (assembly GCF_043381705.1). Classification (NCBI taxonomy): domain Eukaryota; kingdom Metazoa; phylum Arthropoda; class Arachnida; order Araneae; family Theridiidae; genus Parasteatoda; species Parasteatoda tepidariorum. The sequence continues at coordinate 54,443,565 of NC_092211.1, forward strand.
TCAAACATCAAAAACTCAAATAAAATTAACACGTTTTATTTTGTTGAAATTTTATTTTTAAAATACAATTTGCATTTAAAATATCAGTACTGAATAATTAAATTTTGAATTTATTAATTAGCCTTGAAATATATTTTATTTTATTTTTAGTAAATAAATAATCATATTTTATTATATCCTTATTAATCGAAACAATATTATTCAAACATATTCATTTTATACTTTAAAAGGAAACAAAATAAAAATGCTTGGCAGTGTTTTTTTATAAAAGTATCTCAGATAATCAAAAGATTTTAAATTTCACGATGTTTCTTTATATTTTTTTTATAACGAAATTTTTACTTTGAATAGAACGGTATCAAAAGACCATGCTAATCAGAAGTCTTTTGATGTTTGCTTAATGAAAATTTCATTCCGTTGGTAGGCGATATCTAATGATAATTTCCCTTCTTTGAATCAAAACTTCATTAAAAATGTTCAAAGAGTATTTTTGAAATAGCTTTCCTTCCCTCGTAACTAAAAGGAAACCATGTGGAAATTCGATACGAGTAACAAAAAGTTGCAAAAATTTACTTCTTCTCTTTTTAGAAATTGAAGTTTGAGCTTTTGCAAAAATAATCCCGAGAAATGTAGCGAAATTAAAAGGAAGAAAAAAAAATTTGAATATTTTTAAACACTAGATTCATTTTCTTCAGCTTAATTAGAAGTTTCTTTATAAAAGAACATTCGGGAAAAGTTTTAAGATCGGGAAATCTTACGTTTTCAATAACAAAATAGTAACCATTAGAATATTATAGATAAAAAAAATTACATCAATAGAGAGTAAAAAAAAAAGAATTCACCTGAAACAATAGTAATTTAAATTTTTTGTCATCTTTCTCTTGAGTGTTTTGGAGTACATACGGAAAAATCAAGAAGGGGAAGGATATTTTTCGATAATTACAGATCGATCAAAGGAAAAAAAAATATGAAGTGTCATTTGCACATTGATCAGAATACGTAAAGAGATAATAAAAAAAAGAAGAAGAAAGAAAAAAGTAAAATTCTATATGATTCACCGCATTTTTCTCTCTTCTCTTATTTCTTGGGTTTCTTTTTCCACGCAGTTTCCTCTCATGTATTGAACGATTTTTCGATATTGGACATTGGCAGATAAAAGATATTTCGGTTTTAATTAAACTTGGTGACAAATTAGGTGCAGTATATTGGAGAAGAACAACTAAAGAAGCTATTGGTTTCGTTTTTACCCCCCCCTCCTCCCTTTTGCAATATTCACGGATTTTAGTTTCACTAACTGAAAAAGATTCCATTTTTTATTATACTGGGTGATTTTTTTTTTGTGTGTGTTTTTTTCCCAAGGACATCTTTTTACAGTCTTTTATTCGCCAAAGTAAGGAAAGTTATACTTTTTTTTTATCAATAAATTTTTGAAAGTGCTAAAGAAATGTATTTAGTCTTTTTTTTTTCTTCTTAAATTACCAGCACTTTTTTAAGATTATGTTTAGCAAGACGAAATTGGGAATTATTGCTTCCAAAAATTCCTAAAACACTTGGCAAGATATAACATTTTTGAAATAAACCACTCTCTGAGGATTTCACTGTGATCTTTAAAAGCATTATCAAGATAAAAAAAAAGGGAATATTTCTATCATTTATTTCATTTAAAGAGGTATTCTTCATTTAACTATTTTCGCGTTGAAAAACCAAAGAGGAGCTCTCAAATAATAAAATATTGAACTTGCATTTTTAAAATTATTGGTTTTCTATAGTTAACACCTAAATTGAAAAATCTGAAAAAAAAACAAACAAACAAACAATCAAATGAAATAAAAAACGGCTAGACTTTCAAAGCATTTTTAATCTTGAACATATGATTGAGTAAACACTTTGCGTCATTATGACGACCATTCATTTTTTATATAGTTTTTCAAATAGTAATTTACAAAGGCTGTCGATATAACGGGTGAATAAGTGAATGAAGGAATGAGTGACAATTATAACTGAGTTATCTAAGCAATGCTTGAAAGAATCAATAGGAGAAAATAATGAAACAAACGAATGAATAAATAAAGTAATCATATACAGTTTAAAATCCATTATTTGTGTTCTGGACGTCCACAACCAGAAATCTTTTTTAAAGCTCAAATTTTTGTTAAAAACATGTTTTTCTAAAAAAATTTTTATCAGCATTTAACTCTAAATCATGCTTGACTCGAGGCCTTTGACGACAAGTCCACAAAATGCTTTGTTCTCTCAGTTGGTAGGCCACTGTAGCAGCGGTGAGGTTTCATGAGTATTCAGCATATAGTTTTAAGGGTTTAGTTTAAATGATCAGACAACTTTTATTTTTGGTGCTGTTTTAATCCATCTTGATATAGCTTAGTTTCTACTAGTTGGTTCGAGCTATGATGGCTCAAGGGATAGAGCGTTCGCGTTCCAATGAGGTGAACCGGGTTCGAATCCCGGTGATGGCTGGTCGATACTAATTCCGCATCCAGCTGGCACCGACTGTGTACTGACGTAAAATATCCTCAGTGGTACACGGATCATGGATTCTCCTTGTCGTGAGGCTAACCGAAGGAGGTTTTCGTGGTTTTCCTCTTCATGTAACGAAAATGCGGGTTAGTTCCATCAAGAAGACCTCTACGAAGGCGAATTTATCCCAATACCTGATCCAGGAGTTCCTTTTCCTTCTGGATTGCATTCAAAACTACAAGGCTGCGGAGTTGAACATTAGTAGTCGTAAAACCGAAAATTGGGTCGGTTGTTATATAATATTGGTTGGTTCGCCAAACAAACGAAGAAACAATTAATTAGTAATTTAAAAGACAACTGCCTTTACCATTATTGGGTGTGGGACTTTAAAATTGTTTTAATTTATTTAAAAAGATAGCTTTGCAATAAAAATATCAAAAATTTTTTAAAATAAAACTTTTAGGGCGTTGAAATATACATGCAAGTCAAAAAATTGCTCAATGCAAGTCAGTGTTGTTCAAATTGCGGTAATAAAAAATTAGGTTAAAGTTAAGATTTGCACAAAAATTGAATTTTTCATTGGTCTTTGATATTTACCTGGGCCAACAACGGCGGAGAGAGGTTGCTCCATACTAGTTGGAGGAGGAGGAACATTCTGACCGGGTCCTAGTACACCGTGGTATGCCATGCCATCTGGTGGTGGTTGTCCAGGAAAGAAGTCGTAGAAGCCTGGCTGCCCACCATAGCCAAAGTCTCCCGGACTCCCAGAATCTGAAATGACAATGGAAGAAACGTGTTAATTAACCATTATTAAATGTGTCCCCCACCCACGCACTCTAGGTTTTCTACCAAAAATGTTTGAGTATATACTCCCTTCAATCTAAATAAAACTTTTGTAGTTATGAAGTTGATAAAAATCGGCAAAAAGGTTTCCAAAAATGTGATGATTTTAATACACTAATGTAAAAAAATGGGTGTTTGAAACGATAGAAAATAACGGAAAAATTAGAGGATTAAACATTTAATACTTGTGCTAGTACGTTAAAAACGTGTCTAAATGTTTTTTTTATATTTTTTTAAATTTTTTTTAACATCTTATTTCTTTTTCAAACTTTCATTGAAGCCAAAGCAATTTTAATTATTTAAATTTTTAACAACAAAAATTCATATCTATATTTTTTTAAATTTTGCCTGTGAATCCAGTGAAATTTTTGTTTTGTTTAAAGAAACATTTAATGCAATGTTTTTTTTTTTAAGAAAAAATTTGCTTCTTTAAAAAAAAAACCATTGGAAATTATTAATCAATTGTTTGAACAAAATAATATGAATAAATTCCTAGAATTTGAATTATGTTACATTTACAAATTCTCTAAAATTTTAATTTTCTAAAGTTACATGAAAACCAAGACACAATCAAAATATTAGAACTATTCAATACCAAAGGAAATACTATAAGAAGAAATTCCTTCACATCCATATAAATGAAACATTAAAACCAGTGGATTCTAAGGTTACAGTTAAAATTCTAAAGCGATGTTAAAGCAGGGAAGCGATATTGTCAGTGCGAGTGACAGCCGCTTAACCCTAACCGCCGCAAAATAACGTAGCATCGAGTTACTGTATCCTTGTTTCCATAGCAACGAAGAGATCGGTTGATAGGGCTTGGGGGGCCTTGAATATCCGCGAAATTCTATTCCAGATTAAATCGGGAAAGCATTGAGCAGAACTTATAATCCTACCACGGCCAGTTATCGAATACGATATCAATTGGAGGATACATAATAGATGTTCCACAACGTGATCTTTTGTTTCTAATGGATGACTTTGTATGGATTATCCGTATTTTACTCACTTAATGCAACATTTTCTTTCATAACTTCACATTTCCATAATATTTATTTGATTAAAATTTATATTAAATACAAATGTGAGTTATAACAGAACCCAGAAATATTATGAAAACGTGTTAATTATTAAGCTTAGAAAAAATAGCATGGGCTTATTTAAATCGATTTATTTTTTAAAATTTGTTTAAGAAGAATTTCTAATTTTGCTAAGGTTTAGATGTTCAAATAATCATACCAGATGGGATAGAATAGATCATATCATATGGTATAAACCATATTATATGAAATTAATTATTTGTACAATTTTAGTTTAACTTTCTCACTCTACTCATGGGAAGCATGAAATTTGTCAATAATATTACCATTTTTCAGTAATCTTTAAACATTTTATGACATGCATGGATGTAATAAAAATATCTACGCGAAGTAATAAAACTGTAACGCACCATTATATAAAATATATCTTTTCATTTGGTTTCAAGATTAGTTACGTTTCGATTCATGTACACAATAAAAAAATTGAGGTTAAAATTACGATATAAATTTCTGGCACTTTAAGTGCATCATCCATAAAATTCATTTTTACTGTAAAATATTTTACCGTAATTTTTAGAGTTATATTTATTCAGTTAGAGTGATTCAGTGTTTTCACTGCTGATTTTTCTGTTGCTTACAGTGTTTGAGTTTTTATTAGCTATTATTGTAAAAATTGTAGTATAGTAGATATTTTTTTTGTAATATGTTCCGGTAAAAATGGTTTTTACAGTAAAAAGTAGTTGATACCTGAGTGCTGGTACTTTTCACCGGTATTTGATCCGGATTTTCTTACAGTGTAGAATGAATTCCTTACACAATTTTAACACACTAGAATCCCTGGATTATTACTTTCATTTAATGTGATGAATTTTTTTTTTAATATTTAAAACTTTACCAAAAGTTTGTATTGTTGTTGTTGGGATTGTTATTTTATTATTACTTAAAAACATTCTTGTAAGTGTTAGTTTATATTTAAGCTTAAAAACTGAATTTAATAAAATAATTGCTCTATCATAATGCGAAAATACGTAAAATTTTAATAAAAATGGACAATCGTATTTAAATATCAATGGCAATATCAATCGAATGAATAACTATTTAAAATCGTGATAAATGTATGAAATGTTTGTTGTCATCTCAAGTTGCGTTCTCTTTATCAGCAGTTTTAGTACTAAACATAAATTTATTCTCTTAGATATTGTTAACTTGATACAATATTGCTAACTCTATATATCATTGTAGATTCTATATATTATTAATTTGATATATACTGTGCAAATAAAAACATAAAATTTTTAAGGGATTAGATCTCTGCCGCATTTAAAACTTTATCAAAAGTTGAAAAGAATAATATGATTTTTAGAGTTACACATTTATAATTATTTGTAATGCTGAAGTGGATTGATATATTAAACCGTTTATGCTTTCTGATTAATCTAAAAAAAAACTGCTCACATTATAAATAAATTGTTAGTTTTAGTGAAGGTGAAAGGAAATAAATACATTCAAATGGCATATTTTTTAAATCTTAGAGCAATAGAAATTCATATGTTTTGTTATTTATCATTAAAAGAAGGTATATTGACTTAAATCATCAAATAATAAGATAGAGATATAGCATGCTAGTTTGGTGAATAAAAACCTTCTAATTAAGATGAGAAGAGAATAATTTGAGCATCGAATCTTTCCGATTTTGCCAAGTTACCCCTAAAAGTTCGCTATGAAGGTTTTTCCTTCATGCTTCGTTTCCCCCTATGAAAAACCGGCTTGCATTGCTGGGAAGTAAGCGTTGCTTTATGTTTTATGTCTGAGTATTTTTCAACCACACATGGGTACATGATGTTAATTGTAATCGTAATCGAGTTTCAACAAGAAATAAAACTTGGAGAAAGTGAAATAAATGTTTCAAAATAATATGTCTATGAAGCATTTTTCAAGAAATTTCACCTAAATATGTTAACTTAAAGCAACATAAGGTATCGCAACATTTTTCAAAAAAGCAAATAATAAACAAAATTTAAAAGAACCTCCATTTTTATTTTAATAAACGAATTTTATTTTTATTTTTTATCATCCTAAATTTATAGTTGTGGAGTTGTTCAAAGCTTTTAATTATTTTTTAAATTTTATTCATGCATTTTTAATGAAATTTATCTTTAGTAGAAGCTGTTTACGAAACATTATTTTTGATATTAATGCTACTTAAATTTAAGATATCACATATTTCTGAAGATTTTCAATTCGATAAACACTTTTATTATTTTTTTTTTGTTTCTTTTCAAAAAGGAAACAAAAACAAATCTGGCATTATTTTGGCTTATTTTTGTTAAGTTTTCAAAATTTTTATGTGTACGTATGTTTTAAAATATTTGATACTGCAGCGGTAAAAAAAAATAAAAAGTTTGTAGATGAATAAATTACATTTTCAGCCGCAGTTTTTATTTTAATTTTTTAATTAGAAAAACTTCATTTTTCACTGTAAAAGAATGTCGAAATGTTAGAAATGAAATAAAAAGTTGTGCCCTCATTATGATGCGCAATTTCTCGTGAAATTAAAAATGAGAAATTGTTATTGGAAGAATAAACTTTAAACAACAAATCATGATTTGAAGAGATAATCAGGAGTCGAAAACATCTCAGCAGACCCCATCAAATATATCAATGACAAAATAAATGAGGGGATAAATTCTTTTTTAAAATCGTTTCAATGATTTTTAAACAAACAAGCTAGTAAAAGTATCAAATGAAACCCTTTACTGAAAGGCTCTTTGCGAACTGCTATAACCTTAAAACTTTAACCCATGCATTAAATAAATTATAACTTGACTTTGAAAGATTAGATTTCAATAACAAAAATAAATGAAGAATAATTAAAGAAACTTAAAATATCAGTAATCGACATTCGATAATGTATCGCTATAAATGCGTCATAGGCACATGTTGCATGTGGAGCAAAAACAACTCCAGAAAACTCCCCCTTTCACAAAACACGGTTGTATGTATTACCTCCCCCACTATTCTAACTCCCCTTCTCCTCACCACCGAAGCCCCTGGGTCCCTCAGTTGATGCCCAAGATCTCTGGAGCGCGAAATTAAACGAGGCGTCCCGTCGTCCCTTGCGGCTAATCCAAGAGGAACCCCTCTTCCTCCATCCCAGCCACTCCACGTGACCCATGATGGACTATCCGGCTGCACTATTCGAGTTTTCGCACCCCCCACCTGATATTCAGGAGTATTTAGTCGGGATGCAATGATTTTGTGGAGTTTATACCACCCTCCTATTGTTATGGCCGCGTATGTTCTTGGACAAACTTGACGTAGTTATCTAATTAAGGAGGTGGCTTAATTGTAAGGGGGGTGGGTGGGATAAACAAAATTGGTCAAGTGTTCTGTGGGTGAAATGAAAACTTTCGAATATTCTAATTTTGTTGTTGAGGGGAGTAGGAAGATTAGGGAGAGAGTAAAAGAATTTTTTTTTTCTTCATCAAAATACTATAAATTAAACGGTTGAATTAAAGTTGTCTCATTTAATAGTTATAGGTGCCATTGTCAACTTCATAAATACAAAATTTTAAGTTAATTGAAGTGAGAAAGTAATTTCGAAATATGAATAAAAATTTTTTTGCTTTACATTATTTTTAGAGTATTTTTGTACGAGGTTACAAAGTTGTTAAACAAATATTTGGTACCGATTTACGTTGAATTTAAAACACTTGTTATTTTTGTACAATTAAATGTAATTGATTACGAATAACTACCAACAAATGATTTCTATTTTTTTAATAATAATAATTCCTAACAAAAAATTTAAAAAAATTGATTTTGAGCATATTTTCGCAGACTTCACATATAACATAGATACAAATAAAAGGAGCAATTTATTACGATAAAGGGAGTTTGCAGAATAATTATTTTGTTAAGAAAGTTTCATTTGAATTACATCAATTTAGAAGATTATGTGACAAGAATTAGGAGAAACATTGCCTATTTGTGACTAATATTTTTTTCTTTCTGTTTTCGGACAGTATTGTTTGAAATATGTAGATTTTTGAATATTACTTCAGATGGATATTTCGATTCGAGAATAGAATCATTTAAAAAAATTCTGATGAATAATTCTGATGAATAAATTTGCATTCAGGCATACACTAGAAAACTTTCATAAGCTAAAATGAATTTACTTTAGCATTTATTTTGTCAATAGTGTGTATTTTTATAGTGACATTATGCCATAACAATCACTATTTACAAGTTATTATAAATATGTCATTAAATTCGAGCATAATACTTTTCCAGTTTTCAATACTATAAATTTATATAGGACTTAAAAAATGGCAAAACAAACTGAATTTTATGCCATTTTTCGGTAAAGCAGTTCCTTGGATATTAAAATTATAAAGTTAAAAAAAACCTACAATGGGCAGGAAAAATTAAATAAATAAATTTTAAAAAAAATGGAATACATAAAATAATTTTTGATCAAACGATCGAATTTTCACCCCAGAATCAGGATCAGAAATCCGAATCCGCTAAAAAAAAGGTACGTTTATTCATAGCAAGCACGTTTTGCGTCTGATTTCATAACTTAAACTATCTTTTGTACTAATTAAGTAGCATATTTGAGACCACCCTTCGAACTATTAAAATTGAGTCCTAGAACGTGAAGATCCCATGATCGCTAAATCTAAAGTTACTCAGACCGGTCCGTTTATTTGTATTTTATTTATTTACTTTCGCACATTATACATCTTCAGTTAAAGTGTTATGTTTTATAGTTTGCGAAATGTTTAGTTCCTTAAGCATAAAATTAGAATATAAAAACTTTCCCAATAAATCATTTTCAAACAAAAACTGTTTATTATTTAGCGTACTGTGATGTTAAAAAAAAAATTGTAAAACTTTTTGAAATAATGATTTATTATAATATTTAAACATAATAATAAGTTTTTTTTATGTAAAAAAAAAAATCAAATTCTGCTTACTATTGCAAAAATATTATTGACCTTCTCAATAAGTATCAAACAATCCAAAAAAATTGTTTTTACTGATAGATTAACTATTGAAGTAGAAATTTCGAAATATTCTTCGAAGCAAACAGCAGATGACCGTTAAGAGAAAATCAATTATCTTTTCCTCAACTCCTCACTTAGAAAACGTTCTCGTGAGTTGAGTTGTGGGAAAGTTAAAAGTTGAATGCATTATTTAAGCAACACATTTCTCAAACAGTCTCTTGTAAAAGTAGAAAACTGGATTAGTTTAAATTTGATGGATAGAAAATTAGAGTTTATTTAGTTGGGAATATCCACATCTGAATCTTTCTCCTGAACTGAATCAGAATCGAAAATGTAAAGATTTAAAGATTTTAGGAAAATTTCGCTTCATTGTAACAGGATTATTTTATTTAGAATATAAAATAATTGATGGGTGAGATTTGAAAATTTTTCGTTATAAATGTTAAATAGAAAGACAAAGAGTGAGAATTTTCATTAAAATAGTTAATTTAACTATTATTTTCCACAAATATGTGCTTGTTTGAACTGTATATCTTGAAAGTCTTTCAAAATTAATTTTGATTGTTTTTTGCTTGTATGCATTTTAAATTTTCTGTAAACAATATGTATTTGGAATATTTTCAACCACTTGTTTAAGTATTGCAAAGAAAACTGTCAAAAGTGGAAGAAATATATTACCAAACATATTCACAATATTATAAGGATTATAGTAATTTTAAATATTTCCGAAACAGGTCAAACTTCAAACAAAATATAATTAAAACTATTTAAAAAAAATTTTAAGGAAATTAAGTTTTTTTAAATTTTTTACTTATTCATAGTTTATAGCGTTGTATGCATAGAAATTAATTCCTTGTAAATATTTCTACCAAACTCATAGAAATGCATTTACATATCACAAGTTATATGTTATAATGTTTTGAAGTCTATTATTTTTTTAAATCATTGTTCATGATTTTCAAAATTCGTGGTTCATTCCTATTCATTTAAACGTAAATTAATCCCAACACCATCTATATGATGTTGGTTCTCGTAATTGGTAAAAAAGTTTCCGTACAGAAAAAAAATCTGTTTGTTTAAATGTAAAATAATTATATACATAAGATTTTGGTTTGACACAAGATATAAAATCTTACCATTATTTTCACTTAAAAAAAAAAAAAAAAAAAAAAAAAAAAAAAAAAAAAAAAAAAAAAAANAAAAAAAAAAAAAAAAAAAAAAAAAAGAAAAAAAAAAATAGCAATATCAATTTTGAGATTTACATAGCAACTTTAAAATTGCTTATGCAGATCATACATAAAGTTCATACTTTAACGCAATGTTTGGTTAATGTTTTGTTTGCTATAGTGTCGCTTAAATGTCACTTCAAAGATTTATCATATTTGCAATTTTGAATTATGTCTTTAATTACACGCTTTTGTAAACCGATTATGCAAAGATTTATTTTCGATCAGACTTCATACTAAGCAAGAGTGGTACTTCAAGAACGCCATGCATTTTCTCATTTTTGCATTGTCCTTTGAAAGTCTTAAAAGTACAGAGCAGTGTTAGTTTCGATTTATCTTCTAAGACTTGCTCAGGAAATTCTGAAGTTAAAAGTGATCTAGACGCATAAAATTTCCCTTTTCATCTACACTCCCACTTAAAAGTTTTACCAATCATTAATTCCAAGCGTACTTTTTAATAGAACACACAGATTCCGAACACTGTCTCTTAACTTAATCATAAAATGCTTCTCTAAGCGGGATTAGGCTTATTTTAAAATTAAGTTTGAAGCGCAAATGAATTGTTGCATATACAAACAATAAGCCGGCCTCTTAACAAGAAAATAGATTCGTCAATTTGTTTTGAAAACATCTATTAGCTCCTTTCGAATTATATTGTTTCGAAATTCTGCTTTCGCGGGATTCATTATTAATGGTTTTCTTTCCATACCAATATTTCAAACCGCCGATTGTTTCTTGTTGTCTTCCCACATAAAACTCCCGAATACTAGATGAGATTATAAATACTCCTTAACAGCGCCAAAGACTCACTAAACGGAACTTAAACTACACAATTATCTGCTTTTGAAAAATCACCCTCAACGTTTTCCATCTTTTAAAAGTACGAAATGATAAATTTCTCCGCCCCCCACCCCCCTTTCATCCTAGACCCATGCAAATATAATGGGCAACCCCGTTCGCTCCCCCCCATCCAAAAGTTGTACAACCACAACTATGTCCGACTCTTTTCTGTAGATTCGCCATCTGCGCTCGTCGAGGTGCATTCCCACCAACTTTAAAACCAAAGATTCTCTCCATTTCGTTCCCCCGAACGCGTTTTTGATGAAGTTAATTTTGGTGCAAAAGTTTTCTCTCTCTCTCTGGTTTGCTAATGGTTCGATTACTGTAATGAGGAATTCTTTCAATTTGCCTTAAATGAACTGAAGGAGTGGATCTGGAAAGGGAAGGTCCCCGAAAAGGAGATTTAAATGGATTTTATCCCGCCGAAGAGCTAGTGTTCTGCTCTTAAATCTTAATGGGTGATCATTTCTTCAAAGTGTGATGTGGTGTCTTGCTAAGATAAAAATCTCGGAAAGAATTTTGTCCTCCAATAAATCACCGAGTTTATATTCCATCAAATGTCGTGAAAGTTTCGATGTCTTGCAGGAGGATGTCTCTAGTTCTCTTCGAACCACCGTATTAATTTTAAAAACGTAAATATAGTTAAAAAATAAATAAAATCTTCAAGATAGTTAGTTTCTTAATTTGAATTATAAGTGTGATGTGGTGTCTTGCCAAGATAAAAATCTCGGAAAGAATTTTGTCCTCCAATAAATCACCGAGTTTACATTCCATCAAATGTCGTGAAAGTTTCGACGTCTAGTAGAAGGATGTCTCTAGTTTTCTTCGAACCACCTGTATTAATTTTAAAGACGTAAATATAGTTAAAAAATAAATAAAATCTTCAAGATAGTTAGTTTCTTAATTTGAATTATAAGTGTGATGTGGTGTCTTGCCAAGATAGAAATCTCGGAAAGAATTTTGTCCTCCAATAAATCACCGAGTTTACATTCCATCAAATGTCGTGAAAGTTTCGACGTCTAGTAGAAGGATGTCTCTAGTTTTCTTCGAACCACCGTATTAGTTTTAAAGACGTAAATATAGTTAAAAAATAAATAAAATCTTCAAGATAGTTAGTATCTTAATTTGAATTATAAGTGTGTTGTGGTGTCTTGCCAAGATAAAAATCTCGGAAAGAATTTTGTCCTCCAATTAATCACCGAGTTTATATTCCATCAAATGTCCTGATGTCTAGCAGAAGGATGTCTCAAGTTTTCCTTGAACCACCATATTAGTTTTAAAGACGTAAATATAGTTAAAAAATAAATAAAATCTTCAAGATAGTTCGCTTCTTAATTTGAATTATGTAGCTGAATCTTGTAGTCGCAATCCAAACTATTCGCTATCATTAGTTTTCTTAGAAAATTCATGAACAAAGAGTGTTTTTTTTATTTATTTACAATTCCAGCCAGGATCGATAGTTTCTTATGCGTCAACCACTTTATTGTATTTTTACAATGCACAATTTTCATCACTTTTTACAATTCTATATCTAAAGCTGGACACATAGTTGCTATAAGCGTATTACTATTCTAGTTCTTGAGCAGGTGCACGCTGCTCGAAGACCCAGAAACTCACAAAAAAATTAAACTTTATTGTTCCCACAAAGTGTTAAACATATAAAACTCTATTGATCACTATAATAAGAATTTTTTTTCCTTCCTTTTTTTGCATCTGATCAGTCGTTATTATTTTTTGGTTTGAAGGGAATTAAACATTGATGACGATACATATTAAAAAAAATTATTTTACTTAACGAAAATGGGAATTCAATTTCTAAACATAACAAAATTATCCATGAAATAAAACAATCAATAATATTTGTTGAGAATAATGCATATTCAAAGAGTAAATGCATTCAAGTTTCCATGAAACATATTTAGAAACTAATATCTACTTTGCATGAACATTTTTATAAAATGCATATTCTTGGTAAACGTGTTCGGCAAATAACAACTTTGTTTGACGGGAACTATCCCCAACTTGTATTATTTTTCAATTTAATTTAAAATTGTTCATAATTTTTTGTACAATACATTCATTATAGTTATCAGTTTAAATATAAATATTACAATTTCGAAAAGAAAATCATCAATGAAATCGGTTTAAAATCGAGCGAGTTAAAATTTTATAGCTACGAGAACAAAAAAAAAAGTTAAAATTTGCACCAAAATTTCTGTTTTGTATGATTGTGATTCTGTTTTGCCATAAACTTTATAAATGCTAAAAAAATGCAAACTGTGTAGAAACTTTTTATTACGGATTTCATTTTATAAATTGCATACAATTGCCATTCATATCGCAATAAAGTTTTCTATACTTTTTAAATTCAATTTATACAGTTCATGAAAATAATATTGATTGATATTATCAGGTAAATTCACAACTAAAATAAATGTTTACAATTATACAAAATTTAAGGATTATGGCCTTAAAAGGCCATATTCCTTAAATTACCTCACTACCTTTTTAATTCTGTTACCTACTTAAGTTGATCTCATCATATAATAAAGCTCCATATTGGAAAGGATTAAAAAAAATTTCTTAATTTATTCGAATTGAGTTGACTACTCATCTAAGTGGGTCATTAGTACATTACTCCTTAAGCGGACAACCTAACCAATAAATAATTCAGATGATCTTCTTTTAGGACTAAAAATAGAATTCGTGTTATTTAAGTAAAACTTATGAACCTCAGTCATTTCTAAGGTTAGAATCAGATGCACAAAAAATACGAAGTTGAGAGTATTTATAAATTGTAAATATTTATGAGGTTATAATATTACTAATACCAAGTGAGTCTAAAATTAACCCACCCCCCTTTAGAAAATTAATAAAAAGAAATTGACTGCGACAGAAACGTCTACACAGAGAACTAATTTTCTTAAGTTTTAAAATTAGTAAGAAAATTCGTCAAAAGATGATATTACTAACTTTAAGAAGATATAAAGTAACGTTTTTAAAATACTTTTTTTATTTCCAGTGATGGAGTTTGAAAAATAAATTAACAGTACACATGCACATTTTTCAGTTGAAAAGGTTTGACACGCAGAAAAGGATATTATTTAATAGTTTTTAAGTTAGCAACACCCTCTATTGTTTAAAATCGTAGTTAATGCTTAATCTTGGTATGGAATAAATACTTGTTAACTGGACAGAAGGCAGCAAACTATTTTTTTTCCTATCTTCTTCCGTTTTTCTCTTTAAAATCTTATTTCCCTTTTTAGATTGTCTGTAAATTAGTCACTAATCGATACGAAGCTGAGAAAAAAAAACATTCACAGCGCGTCGCTGATCACTTGCAATCGTAATACCAACATTTTAAAATTGAAAAAATTAAAAAAATTGAATCAGAATGAAAGATTGTCCATCTCAACTGTAAATTTACTCTGAGCAATGTTAGATAAATATCTTCATTACCCAGCCCAGGGAACTTCGTCGTAGAGCTTGCGTTAAATTTATTTATTAATTTCATCTCGAGTAGATTTTAATCTGCCTGCTTTTTACAGGAAAAAATGTAATGAGGCAGATCCGAGACTAAATGAATTTTTTACGCAGCTCTTGAAGAAAAATTTGTAACACTTTACATTTGTGCAGGCGGTGTGAAAAAAATATTTGAAAATGAAAAAGATGTAAGAAAAACTCCCACTCTTTCATAATAGCATTTTATACCAATTTTTCTTCATATATTCGAGAGCATTTCTTTAAGCTTCCCAATATTTACTTATGAGTTAAAATTTTTTTTCACATTTCTTAATTTACCTGCTATGTATTTACGTGTTTATTAAGGGGAATTTTTTTTTTCCCTCTCTGCACCCGAAATTTCGGGGCAAAGATTCAAGGTTTGAAAAGAAGCTATAATATTCTTTCACTGGCGATGTATTAAGAAAAAATTAAAAGGGAAAAAAAAAAAAGGGTGAAAGATATATCCACAACCATTCTTTATTTAATCAAGGGTTTTTCTTCGTCAGCTTTGAATGAAGAGCATCAACACTTTAGTAATTTCCATGTAAATTACGTCGGTTATGGAAGCATCAGCGCATGAAATTACACCTGGTCTACGAAAAAAAAAAAGTGATCTTCGTATAAAACGTGGAAAAAATAATGCACGTAAATAAGTGTGAAGTAATAACGAATACGAACGAAAACCAAATTAAATCTTTTAGAGTAAACGTTAATGCACAGGAGGAGGTGGGGATGGTGGAGAGAAGCATTTTCTTTAGTTCTCCTAATCACAAAGTTTGAAAAAGTGAATCATAAATAGTATTAATTTTTCAGAGATGTGCACTCTGCTAACTGGAGTATTTCTTTTGGGGATTTTTTGTGTTCGTTTCTTTCCCTTTCTAGGGATTTCTCCTTTTCTATAATTTACTTCAGGTGTAAATCACATCCTATTTGAAGAAAAAGAAGAAGAAAAAAAGTTATGTAATCAAGGGATCCCTCATTAATTAGAAAAGAAGCAAGAAAAGATATGAGTTTCTTCCAAAAATGTGTGGTCTCAGTGTTTACGGTGATATATCTCTTTTAGAAGAAGGCCGAAACTTTTTATCATTTCGGTCTCTATCTCAAAGCGATTCGAGCAAATGTAATGCTCAAAATAATTTGATGAATCTAAAACAAGATTTGTTTTTGGCCATGCTTTATAACTTCTTTTTTTTTAGGGTTTAATTAGTTTTTCTGTCTTAGCTATGCAATTGTGTTTCTATAAATGCAAATATTTATAAGCTGAAATTATAAAAATGATATTTGATTATTATAATGAGGGAGGAAGAAAAGTTGTTAAAAATATTGCTAAAAAAAGTTATTTTTTCTCAGATTATATTTCAAATTAGTCCTAGAAACTTATTTTAATGTATCCATGTGCTCTATTTTTTTTCAAGGCATATTATTCTTTAATTTGAAATGGTGAATTATTTGAAAATTCGATGCTTTTAAGGAATGCCAGAAGTCTTTGATACGGGAAGTCCAACTAAGATTCAAAGCTATCACGTCCGATTTTACAAAAGGAAAAAAAAAATAATTAAATAAAAAGCAGCACCACTAAAACATATAATACGGCTACATAAAATACTGTGATTGCTAAATTTATTTCAGCTAAGCTAAGTATTGTCTACTAAAGATAATTTTAGCTGATTTACCCTTTGACACAGAATTTTTATTATGTATATTTTTCATACTTTTTGTAGGGTTTCATTGTGTTGTAGGGTTGTAATTTATAAGGGAAAATATTATATTTAGCATTTTAATAATTTATGGTTATGAAATACAATACGAAATACCAGTGAATTTTTCTGCGTCAAAGGTAAAAATCTTCCAAACAATAATTTTCAAATGTGCATTCGTTTGTATTTATTCTTTAGATCAATGAAAAACAGTTATTCTTCATCAAAATTTTTTAAATTTTCAAAAAGCAATTATTGATAAATTTTTGAATAAGAATTAAATTTTTTTTCAGGCTACTTTTCTTGGATTTTGTCAAAATATAATCCCGATAATCTAACAGATATTTTTAGTAGCTATTAAACTGCTTCTTAAAATTAACAAATAAAAAAATATATTTTTGCTTGAAATTGGAGCTCTTAAAAATGTATATAAATGGGACAGTCTCCCATCGACGACAAAAAGATAAACTAAAGTAAATTGTATGTACTTTAAAAGAAAATGATTACTTCTTGTTTGTTTCACGAACAGAAAGGTGATTATTTCTTATTTATCACCCCTAATGAATGCTTCAAACTACAATTATACTGAAATATCAGTTTAATTAAATCATAAGTTAAATTAAAATTGTCACGCTTTTTGTTTAATACTCATTTTACTTCATGACAGTCGTTGAACAGCTCACTCATTTTTGGGTTAAAATAAAAGTTCGCCCCCGGGTGGGCTCGAACCACCAACCTTTCGGTTAACAGCCGAACGCGCTAACCAATTGCGCCACGGAGGCTCAACGGCACGGAGCTACTCATTGTCATTGCTATGAATTATTTGAATTTCATAACAGTATAATTATGAGAGAAAAGTAGGGCTTAAGATATGCCATCGTGATATGCCACATTCCAGTTGAAACACGAAAGCGTATACTACTGCCATACAGATGAAAAATCAATGTAAGCGACAAAAAATAAATAAATAAATAAAAAAAAATAAAAATTGAGATTTTTATATATTTGACATCTTTATATATTAAGCTAGATATATTGCAAAGAGAAATTAATAAATTTTGCATTATTAGTTTTTTAAAATGCTTCGCCCAGATGGAGGAACAGCCCTCGCGTTTCAGCGTTCTCTCAATTTTGATTATGAAATTATAAATAAAAATTTTATAATAACTTTAGTAAATTTTCTTAAAATTATAAAGTTTAATTGTAGTCTTGAGCCGTGATTGCTCAGGGGACAGAGCGTTCGCTTTCCAATGAAGTGAACCGGGTTCGAATCCCAACGATGGCTGGACGATGCGAATTCTGAATCCGGTTTGCACCGATCACGGTGCTGATGCAAAATATCCTCAGTGGTAGACGGACCATGGGTTAGAGTTCTCTCGCCGTTAGGCTAACCGTGGGTGGTTTTTCACGCATTTAGTAAAGCATACGAAACTGAAATGTAAATTTACCCGAATGAATGGTTTTTATGCCATGCTCTACGGTATAATGGTAAAAAAAAATTACCAAATTTTATCATATATTATAAAACTCTACTAAAATCATTTCCAAAGCACTTTGCAAAAAAAAAAAACCGAGCTTTTTAGCTTTCCCATAGAGCCTGAAATACCATATATTTTGCCATATTCTGTAGTTTTGACCCTATTTTTTCCCTCAGTGCTGTAATCATATAAACAGGCAGGCACGTATACAAAATTGCTGACCTGATTTGCTCTAAGTTTTCATTTATCTAACAGCAAAAATATCGTGTTAAAAATTATGAAATTTTTTCTTGAAACAATAAGGCAAGCATAATTTTACAATACATATTTAATGTTTCGAGACCCTTTTAATTTTCATACACTGGTTCGAATCATTTTAATTTGGTACTAATGATTCTTTTCTATTTTAATATAAAAAGAATAAACGGCACGAAAATCCTATAAAAAAAGTTATGTTCGAACAAAAAACTTAACGATATTCGCCTATCAAAACAGTATCGAGAATTTACAATGCAACTTTGTAATGTAAGATGTCAATAAAAGCTACGATTCAAATCAAACAGTCGAACATTCCTGGAGTGCAGTGAGAAGAAAAAAGGCTAAATTTCATGTTGGAGTACATTAGGGCTCTGCTGGGGGTAAAGATACCCCACTGAGGGTACTCTAGAGATACCTTTCTCCATAGATTTACGATCTGTGTTTTATATGGCAAAGGGGATAAGTAGGGGGTCGGGGAGGAAAAGGGTTCTTTTGATTTATGAGACAGTTGGGGAAGCTGCAGAATTTGGAGGGCGTGTTTATGATACCACATGAGACAAACGCTAGCAATAAACAAGTCTTTTTAACGCTACCGCTCCGTTTAGGTTTTTATATTTTTCCTTCTACGATTTCATGATTTAGTTTGAATGGTCCTGAGTTTTTAAAAAGGGCTTCTCTTTTATTAGAGAAGGTTAAAAGCGTGTAACACGCAAGTTGAAATTGATCGTGTGTGGCAGATAAGGGAAATAGAGGGTTTTTAAAATTTAGATTTTGCTCTCTTTGCCTTTTATCAGTTGCTGCTGGAGGGAAAAAAAATGGCGAGTCTTAAATCTGCTGTTAAACAAGTACAAATTCTTCCTGAATAGAGACGTGAGTGATTTAATTTCGTAGACAAGCAAGTATTTAAGGGGAAAAAAATGATTCGTGTTTTTATTTCTATTAAGATGGAATTAACAGCCATGTTATTGAACACTGTCTTATAGAACGATTTGGTAAATACTGAAGGAGAAAAAAGAAAAAAAAAATTTGACTCGTTTGAAAAAGATTGTTTGAGTCAACATTCACATTCACTCAAGTCTTAATAAGTTGTCAAATCGAACCATGTTTCAGTTAAAATTGAGTCACTTAAAAAAAAAGGGGGGGGGATTATTTATCTAGATTTTAAGCGTTTATTATGGAATTAAATGATCTCATGTGTTTATGATGAATGTTGTTATTTGTACAGAAGTGTTTTGAAAGAATTGCTAATAATTATTATGAATTGAAGATCTAGATTCCGTTCATAATAATTTAAAACTAATTGATTGGACATGTGATATTTTCAAATGCAAAACATTTAAACCAGCAACTGATAAATCTGAAGGGATGTTTTAACACAAAATAGGGGTGTAAACAGAAACCAGACTCGGCATTCAGTTTTATTGTTGTAATTTCTCTAGCACACCCAAAGATTTCAAACAATTAGGCACGCTTCTTTGAATGCATAACAGCTGTTTGATAGTTGGAAAAAAAATGTCCCCCTCCTAAAAAAAAGTGTTAAAAATCGCATTCTTCGGATAGGCTATTACTAATCAAAATAACTGATTAATTTTATCTAATAAAGACGAATGTATTTAATTAAGAGTAGCTATATAATAAAATAAAGAAACAAAATTATCGTATTCCTTCTATCTATGTCGTATCTAGTCTCGTCTAATGAAGAATTTGTACCTTACGTGAATTTTTCTTTTCAATTCGAGTTGCATATGGAATTTGAGTTTTATGTAAATTTTTAAAAAAAGTAATAAAACTCATACAGAATATCTCATTTAATACTGGATATAGGCCAGGTACTTTTGTATTAAACTTTGACATTTTATGGATCAGTAATCTATATACAAATAAGCTTAAAAGAAAGATTACTTATGAGAAGAATTTTGATATTTTTTATTTTTTTGAATTCTATACATTTTCAATGAAATAAAATGCTTGTAAAGCTCTTTTCTAAAAATGAATTAATATTGTTTCACACTTATAACTTAGCTTAAAAATAAGCTCTTATGGTGGCAATTATTTATTTTTTTTCAATTTTTCACATCCAAGCAGAGGGTGTAGAGAATCTGACCGATCGACCCATCAAAAATCCTTCCCTACTTGTGAGAGATTGTGGGAGGAGTAGGGAACAAAAATGTTTTTGTTCCCAACAAAACACCCGACAGTGACCGATGATCGGCGAGGGGCTATCGCTGGCCGTCTGTCGGCTTCTCTTTCTAGCCCTGAGGGTGAATTGACCGGATCCCTTTCAAACCCCCAACCCCTCCTCTCACAGGGACTCCCCCACCAGTTTTTTTTATTTATTGTGTTTTGATACTCATTTTCTCTCTTGATGAGGGAGTGATAAAGAATGCGGATGCAATAAAAGTAGTTAATTTTTTGAAATCCTCCCACTTAACATTTAGATATTATGAAACAACCGTCTTTTGATTTATGTAATGTTATTGTTTTTGTTGCAAAATTGTTTATGCCTTAACTAGGGGGTAATTTTATTAATGGAGTTGTTTTGGATGCGCAAAATTTTGACAAACCTACAATATTTATCGCATGCGATAACAAGTAAGTTGAATTGCTTTTAATTTGTTATGAACATAGTAATTCTTGAATTCTTGTGCATAGGGCAGAAAAAAAATATAGGAGGCCCTTTTTGATTAATACTAAATACTATTTTATATATATATATATAGAGTAGTACGAGTTAGGGCGCAGGTGGTACGAATTAGGTACCCGATTTCCAAAATCGGATCACTTGCAAGTCTTGCGATTGAAACCAATTTTAGGTTCTAACTTAAATATTATTACTAAAAAAGATAATAAAAGTAGATAAATCGCTTTTTTATTATTAAATATATAAGTATTAAATATTTAATAATGAAAAAGTTCAAATAAGTGATATAAGATAATTAATAATGATTAAGTGATAAAGATAATTGATAGATAAGTTCAAATNATATATACAGGGGTCTGTCTAGACATTTTGTGAAGGGTCAGTCTTTTTAAAATTGTTTAAAGAATTACTCGTAATTTGTGAATATAAAATAAACGTTAAGTCACATTCTTTCAACCAGGGTCCTGCTTTTGTGAATTTGTGCAAATAGGGTTCTGTTATTGCAGAAAATTTTTTCAAGGAGTTTTTAAATTGTAACGTGATACAAGATTATGCTCATACACTGTAAAATTATAATACCATTAGAAATATGTGAATATATTGAAATAAATGCATCGATATATCACATGATCTCTGCCCAACTTTCGAAGAAGAAATATTTTTCACAAATTGCAAAGGTATAAGACATGAACTAAGATTTTTAAATAAAAAAAGAAGAAGAATTAATGTAAGCAGAAATAAAGAATTGTCCTTTCTGTTCAGAATCGGGAAAATTCCCTTTTATAAAGAAAAAAAAAAGGGGGGGGGGAGAGAATTGAGCAAAAATACTTCTCAAGAAACACCTATGTAAATTTAGTCTTATATTTATCTAATATTTATTGTATGCAATGTGAATTTCCATTTGTGAAATAGTTTCTAAAAGATTTTATTAAGTAATGCATTTAATTAATAAAAAAAATCCAGAAAAAACTTTTTTTTTAAAGAAAAGTAAAACAAAAGGCGAAAAAGCAAAACAAAAAACGCAATATGATAATGGAAATAATATAAATGTGATATTTAAAGTAATTATAAACTAGATTTTAAAAAAATATAACAATATTAGATTTAATGATGCAAGCGAAAAAAGAAAAAAGACCCTACATGAACAAAAATAAATCAATAAAAAAACTATCAATTTAAATGCAATTCTATTAGAAATTACACATCAAGACACATTTACAATAAGAACAAAATGAAATTGCTTTCAATAAAGTGTGCAAAAAAAATCATTTACCGGAATTATAACCATAAGTCCTAAAACACCATTTACAGTTGATAAAAAATACTCGTGAAGAAATAACGGTTCCATATTGAGCAAGATGGGATAATGATAGAGGGGTGATAAAGAAGTGGTGATTTAGATCTTTAAAAGCGTTAAATTGTTCAGTTTTTCTCGTACCCGACATCGCCATTATTGTATCTGTTATTTTTTTTCTCTTTGCAACCAGCAATCATCTCGTTTCAGATGAAAATGTAAAGGAAAAAAAAAGTAACGGGTAAAGAAGCTTATGGTAAGTATTTTCTGATTCGAAAAGAGGTATTTTTCTCTTTATAGAGTGATTTAATTTTTCAACGAGAGGGGAGAATCTTTTTCAGCATCTTTCGTGTGAGTTACAGCTTAAAGTCGTTTTAAATAGTTGTATCGCACTGTTCTTAGATATCTTAATTAGGCTAAAACTATGCAAGATTTGAATAATTGAAGAGCTCTGCAGAAGGATATTTGTATTAAATGGTGACTTTTGTAATTCAAAATTTCAGAATAGATGAGAACATAAAAAGCTGTTTATCAAGCGCAATTTTTTTTAGAAAACTGTAAAAGCTTAGTAGAACAAAATTAATGGTCTATATTGATAGCCGATCATAACATGCTTCAAAAACATAAATTTTGAGTGCATTTAAGACATCATTAAACGTGTTTTTATACTAAAGTCTTCAATTTACGAATCTAAGAAGTCTACAGTGTTTCTACTTTGTTTAGGGGAAAATCTTTCTGTAAGTGACCAACGTGTGAAGAGTGTTTATGATTTGTTGACAAAAAAAAAGTAACAATGTTATTAAAATTGGAAAAATATGAAACTTTCAATTAAATTGGATGAACGAAAGAGACGGAAAAAATGTAAATGGTTTCAAAAGTCGAGAGTTTTTACCCCAGAAATATTCTCAAAAAATATTCTACTCTAAATTTTATAAAATGAATAAAACTTAAGTTTTGTTTTATGGACATTACGTATTTTATTTGAATTTAATTCTGAAATAAGATTACTTCAAAAAGGGTCAAAGTTAATAATAATTACAAAAAAAAGGTGGGGTACTGCAACTTTTTTACGTAAGTAGGAAGGAGGTTTGTGATTTTCGCGTTTTTCCTGACAAAAAGGATTATCTAAAATTGCAAAAAATCTACTTATGCATTGTTTGAACAGCCTGTTAGACAAATTTTTGCTTAGCAAATATGAAAAAAATTTGATGTAGACAGTGAAAATCAAATTTCAATAAACAAACTTTAAACTTTAATTACTTAGCAAACAGAAGAAATTCCTAAAAAAATAAATGATTTGTCAAAATTTCTACTACGCACTACAGAGTGCTTCCTTTTTAAGAAACGCATGCGATTGTTTTAAAATTCAAATTATTAAACTAGATTATTTAATTTATTTCAAATTAAATGTATAGTTAATTTAACTGAATAATTTATACAATTTTATGTGATGCATATAAAAATAATATACCTTTCCTTTCAATATACTAGGATCGTGAAAGGTACAAATAATATCACAAAATTGTTCCTTCTGGTATGATTTAATTACAAGCGGTAGAATTGTGAATCATGACCTCCTCTCTGATTAAAAAAAGAAGAAGAAAAAAAAACTTTTATTAATAAACAGCTACCCAAAAGATTTAATATATTTTCGATAAAAATATTTCTCTAGAAAAACTTTTCTACGTTCACTGAAAAAAAAAAAGAGAGATCCTTTTCAAATTCATACAAACCTGAAGATAGATTACTTAATGTTGTTCTATACTGGAAGGTACATTTTCTTATCCTTTTAAGCACATTTAAAAGTACCTCCTCCCCTATTGCGAGCAACTGTATATTCTCGTTTTTTTTTATCTCCTTTTTTATAACAAATTTGAAGTCTCTGATTCAAAATATCGGAGATTCTGTACCTGTTTCGTTTTTTCGGGTGAAGCAATTGAAACGTAAATGGTATTCGGAAAATACCTTCCTGCTTGTAAAATTTCTGCGAGAGAAGGGGGGGGGGTCATTCATTTATTTTCCATCCCCACCTCTTTTACCTTGCTTAAAAATCCCCTTCTTTCAAACCTCTTCATCGTGAAAGGTTTCAGAACAATTTTTGTTTACTTATGTTTTTTTTTATCCTTCTTCTTTTAAGCATTCACTTTTTTATTTCAAATAAAAATATTTTGCACTTGCTTTTATGTGTCTTCTTTAAAAGATATGTAAAAGCAAATACAAATATTTGCAATTCGTTTTCTTCAACATTCAACTTCGGGGTACGAAAATGGAGATGTTTTTTTATTATGCATTTATTTAAATTTTCTTTTATTGGTATTAGGAAGTAAATAAGGATAAGATATAGTAGTTACAAATGAAAGATTACGCACGCTTATTGATTTAATGTTCAAACTAATAGTGAAATACTTTTAAGAAACTGAAAGAGTTCTTAGGTCTAGTACGTAAATATGAAAGTTGCTTGTCCGAGATTCAGAATGATGAAAGCATGAGAAGCACTCTTTTTGTGCTATTTTTTCCACGTTAAAAAAAAATTGTTTTCCTAAAAAATTTTGTTAAGATGAAATAATAGAACTACAGATGATACGAAAGTATCTAAACTAATTCAAAAATATGGCCTCACACTCACACATCATTGCGATCTATTTCAGGCAACCCTTAATGAAAAAGTATTCAAATTATAGAAATTTTGTTCGATGTCATTAAACAGTTTAGTTTTCAAATCGGTTAATCAGAAACAAAAGAAACGTAAAAACTAAAATACGGTGCTAGAAACTGTTGTAGTGTTTAAGAGCAATATATTTTAAATTTGAACCATATTACATTTCTTAAACTTAATGTCACTTATGCTGTAATTTAACTTGAATGAAAACACTGTACAATTTAACTCCTTATAAATAAAGGACCCAGTAAAATGTCACTGTGATATGACTCAAGGCACTGTATATGTCAAGGTATATATATATATATATATATATNTTATATATATGTATATATATATATATACCTTGAAAAGATGGGATACATTTGACCTAACCGCCATCATGAATAACTATTGCAAACTCACATCAGTTCTAAAAATAGCATATTATCCGGAAAAAAAAATTATTTTATGTGACGACAGAGCCTTCAAAGAGCAGCCTTATTAAGATATAAAAATTGGCAAAAATTTTTTGTTTTGTTTTTTGTTTAGTTAAATCATTCGAAAAGTTTTTTTCCTTTTCTCAAACAACCAATTGATAGAGCATAAATTTACTTGTTTATTTTACACAGAAGTATCTCCAATGCTTTCGTAATAAATTTTGTGGAGAATTACTTATTATTCAGTTGAGAAATTTCCTAATTCAGATATTATTCTCAACTAATTTCATCAAAATACATGCTGATTCGAACTATTAACCGTATAACATGAGGGGGGATAGCAGGCTTCAATAGCGATTGCTCATTTTCACACACTATAACATGACCGCGACATGGAACGGTGCATACGGTCCGCAATTGCTATTAATGTACCACTGATAAGAGGTCTGTGGTGAGGAGGGATACCAGTACAACCCTCTTCTGGTTCATTAGCCACTATACTGTGCTGTCCGGGAGTCGGCACTTCCGGCGATCACGTGCCCAACGCGAGTTTCTTGTCACGCAGAACAGCCACAACCCAGGGAATCCCCTACCCTGCCAACATTGATAAGGGGAGCTTCTCCGTATTATCAGTATCAAAATTTCAAGGTCAAATTGTTTTTAAATTACATTTGGAAGATCGTTAATACACTCAATTTTATTGCATTTTAATATTTTATGCAAGCAGTGTAAAATTTTGCTGTGTGCTGAAAAATGATACCTTTCAGAGTTCTTGCAATTTCAATGCGGGACTAAGTTAGACCAGCGGTTCCCAAAAGATGTTCCTCAGGAACCATAGGGTTCAGTATGAAGGTGACAGGGGTTCCGAAGTTAGGACTTCAATTAATCAATTATGGTTTCTTTAAAATCGTTATTATATTTATATATTTCGTCAGTAATCACTTATTTCTTTAATATTTTAGTTATTTTTATGAAATTATTTAAGTAAAAGAAAGATACAGAAAAAAAGCAATATATTGAATAAATAAGGAAAAGGATGTGCATTTATGAAAAACAAAACTGCATTAATAATTTCCCTTAAATTGTTTCTTCAATCAAAAATATAACTAAATTCAACAATAAAGAAATATATTTCTCTGATAGCTATTCTCAACTTTTACAGCATTTCCTTTTCGTTTTTTTTTTTTTTATACCAAACCAATATTCAGCTTATTTTATTTATTTTCAGCTTATGCATACAACAGAACCAAATTCTGTTTATTCAAAAACCTAGACTAAAGGCCGTTCTGGATCTATGAATGAAACTGTTTGTCAGTTGGTTCAAGTTACCAGCATCCGACATAATAGATTCGAATAATCTATTTTTCAGAGTACTTTCACCACTTACCTTAAGTAGTTTATCTAAATTCGACAGTATTTTTTAAAAATTTCTATTTAGCATTTATTTATTGTATTAATTTCCTTAAAAATGTTTGTCTAATCAACTTAAAATGTTTATTTATATCATAAAAAAGTTTAAAACTACCAATTACGTCCAGGACATTAATTTTGTGAAATTCGCTCAAAAAAACGATATTTTTTTCCTTTTTTTCGAATTAGGAATCAGGAAAATAATTTTCATTTTTTTTCATACAATGATTTAAATTAAAATTATTAATGTGCTCCAAATTTTCAAAATTTTGGTCCAATAATTTTAGGAAGGGTTGAACTTTTTTTGTATAAACCATTACGAAACAAATATACACAATGCACATATGCAAGGCCCCAGTTTCTGTGTCTTAAATTCAAAGCATAGTTTTAGTTTTAATATGTAACTAAAACTTTACTAGCTTGCCAGAAATACTAGCTTGCTAGAAAGAAAATTGTTTTTATTAAACAGACAAAAAATTATTAATTAAAAAAAAAAAAAAGAAAAAGATCGCCGATTTAGCGATATTTTTACCTGGCGATATTTTTTAAAATCAAGGAATATTTTTTTATTTGTTATTGAATGTTTTTATGAGACCAAAAGTCTTTATGGATTAAAAAAATTACATCATAAACGTTTTTCCTTTCCCCCTCTTCAAAACTGTGCATTGGAGCTAGAGATGGACTACATTTAACCTAAAAGTCATGAAAAACTGTTTAATACCAACAGTATAAAAAATTATCATTCATTGAAAAGCGAACTCATAAGACGAGGGAGCTCTCGATGAACGCCTTAAAAATATTTTAAAATCTGATATGAAACATTGAAAGAATAGGTAAAGAGGGAGAACACATTATTGATTGATAAATATGGAATATTTTTTATTTTACTGTTAAAGTGTTCTATTCAATTTGGCTTCAAATCGGACACGAACTTTAGCAATCACTCAACACAGATAACGAGTACTTCAGAAATAAAATTCGTAGACAGCCCCCATTCACGAATTGATGTTATAATAAAAGGCTCACGCAACAAAATTCCCATCTTAATGAATACAGATTTTCCCAAAAGATTCAACAATTCCTAACATTTTTCATTTTACCTGTTAATACTACACACTATATCTCATTCCTTTCCCTTATTAACCCCGGATATCACTTAAGAGCAAAGGTGAAAGAAAAAAAAAAAACATAACTTAAGTAATAAAAATGCTGGGTTAAGATTTAATATTTCTTTACCTAAATTCGAAAATACGTGTCTTTAATAAATCAGTCAAGGAAAAATGTGTTTGTTCAATCCAAATTTTTTTTTTTTGCGACCACAACATTTATCACACGGAATCTCGGAAAATTTTAAACATTTAAAACACGAAGGCCGTTCTCACGCCTTTAAATTTAAATAAGCATATGCAAGTAAGTAACCCAGAATCATAATTACATTGTTAACAACTTCATTTGCAAAAATTTTTTTTGCATACTTAATAATCGCATTTATCCTATTTGTTTCATTGTCTCAATCTTTTCTTTACATTGTTACTTTGAAATAACGTTGTAACTCATTTGTATCTAAGCAAATGAAATTAATCACGCCGAATTATGCAAAAGTGTGATATCTCTGCATGTCGCACGCCCACGCACGGGATGGGTTGTAATTAAGCCAAACCTACACTTGTATTCGTTCTTGGTCATTTTCATGGGTGATATTTCAGAGGGATTTTCATATGCAGATTATTTAGATTGTTTGCGAGGATGGTTCGTCAGGAATATTTTGTAATGTCTTAAAACTAATTAGAAAAAAAAGAATAATTATTTAATATTCAAATTATTTAGACCGTGAGAAAACAGATATACAAAAAGATTCGTTGTTAGGAGATTATAATTATTTTTTTGTAAGACTTCGGTCTTTCCATAGAAATATATCCGATATTTTTTTTTTTTTTTTTTTTGCAACAGTTTGTTTTAGTTCAAAGGGGGAGGTAATGGATTTAAACGCTGCACAATTCGTGACCAACGGCCTAATTGAGGAAATGTGGTCAGCATTCCTCCTAGACCTCTTATACTTCCCAAGCAAGTTAGTACCCATCTATTTAAAATTGGGTGAGCTTCAAGTTACCACTGGAGATCGAACCCCTGTTCCTTGCAATGACAGGAGAGGAAAAAAAGCAATGCGATATTTAAAAACATACTGTAATTTTTATCTTATAATTAAAAATGGAAATATTATAATATATTTTTATTATTGTTAATTGATATTAAAGTCTTCTGGTAAAATTCTATACTTTTAGAAATATCAGAGAGCGTTAATCCAGATAATTACCACAAATCAGTAGTGAAAAGTATTATCACTAGTAGTGTAGTATTATCATGCAAATTAATCCGGGGAGATCGAACCGCTGTTCCTGATGACAGGAGAGGAAGAAAAAAAAAGCAATGCGATATTTAAAAGCATACTGTAATTTTTATCTTATAAGTAAAAATGGAAGTATTATAATACATTTTTATTATTATTAATTTATCTTAAAGTCTTCTAGTAAAATTCTATGCTTTTAGAAATATCAGAGAGCGTTAATCCATATAATTACCACAAATCAGTAGTAAAAAGTATTATCACTAGTAGTGTAGTATTATCATGCAAATTAATCCTTTTTTGAATTTGATTATTCTATACAATGTTTCATCTTGAACTGAAACATGGTTTAATTTAACAATTTGTTTAAGAGTGCAGCGCGCTTTCACGACATATGGGTACAAGGTACCGATGATATACGGTAAAAATTTAAAACTTTTTATTCGAGATATTAGTTTTATCTATTTTTTTTCCTCCAAGGAATTCCAGCACAAAATTAATGAAGCTTTTCCACTCGGAGTTTTTGCTGGAATTTTCTTTACAGTATTTTAGTGTAAAAGCGGATGAAAAACAAACAAACCTATTTGAAGGAAAATTTAACTATTGCGTCTTTTTTTCAGCAGATGTCAAACGTCTTTAAGCGATAGTCAAAATAAACAAAAACATTTATATTATTCACGCAATTCTATCGTAACTCACGCACTTGGAGCTTGCAAACTAAATTATATTTCAGTTTTAAAAAAAATAATGCAAAAATGTTTTTACGCTTAAAATGTCTTTGCAACAAATGTGAATAAATAGTTTCAATCATATTTCTGTATAATTAAATCATTTAATTGGGTAATTGTACTTCAAGAAGATCACAATATTCACACACGTGACCGATGATGTCAGCTTCAGCTGATCGTTTATAAGCTAAATGGTGTGTTCAATTAAGATAAGTTTCTTCACATCAGTCAAAATGTTTATTGACGCAAAGTTGATTAAATACAGCACGGTATCGCACTTCAAATTTGTTGAAATATAATTCTTTCACGTCTACGTCTGTTACTTAACTTATATTTATTATTTGTTTATGTATTTTATTGTAAGCGTGATATATATTAGTCTTGTTTACCTGACAACTTCGATGCATAATTAGTTTGTTTATGTTCTACATGGCTTCATGCCTGTCTTTGTGCTAAGTAAGGAATATGTAATGAAAGAATCGAAATTCTTTAGAAAGAATCTTTGTGTAAGAATATAGAATGTGTCACTTAAGAGAATTGATGATCGGAAAGCTTGGCTAACTCGAAATAGTATGGAAAGAACAGTTGCAAGCGTAAACAAATGCCACGTTTCAACAACCAATCAGGATCGATATACCCACACTACGTCACTTGCAGGCATTCCATTATAATGTCATATTGTGACATTTGCTAATTTTAAAATAACATTTTATAAGTTAGCAAAGAAAAATAAAATAATTTGAAAGTAGTGTTTTAAGAAGCAGCATAACTCCACTAGTCTGTCAAATATACTGGCATCGACTGCAAATCTAGCAATCCAGACTATTTTTTATCATCTCTATGATCACACTCTCTGGTCACGTATTCGAAATGCTGCACGAATTCTGAAATACTTCTGCACAAATCTTGATAGTAAGTATTTCTTAGAGATATACTGATATGAGTTTACCCTCATAAAATTTAAAATCGTGCATTCTTTAGGGAATTCGTAATACTACTGTGAATTCCAAACTCTTTTACTAAGTTTTATAGGTTAAGTTTACTATTTATTCTTGATATGAAAATCACAGATCTGGTTAGTTTTTGAAATATCTTCTTTTAAATGTACAGAACGTGCTACTGTTTTTCCGTTTTGATTTGTTAAATAACTTTTTTAAAATTTAAGTTGAAGATAAGTTTTGTCTTGAAAATTACTTTGATGTTGTTATTTTAAGGAATGAAAATTTGGGAAAATAAAGTGGGAAAAAAATATATTAAATCTAGTTTTGTTAGCAAACAGAAATGTGTAAGTTTGTTCCAAAATCACCACTCTATATATGTAACCAATTATTTGACCGAAAAGAAGTTAAAAACCATAAAAACGCATGAATGGTTGGAAGTTAATATTAAAGGGGAAAAAAAAATGGTTCAAAATCTGGCGAATAATTTCCGTGGTTTATCACAGTATTATAACCAAGATAAAAACTGGTTCAATTGTAGGAGGTATCTGGTACTTTATCCGATAATAAAACTAATTTTACGTATTTCACTTTAAATATTTTATTTTATGTATTCTTTTCTAGGTCATTGCAAGTGAGGGGTCGCTTAAATATTATGTAAACATACTTTTGGTAAATTTGGAATCATCGTTGTCAGCAAAAATTAGCAAATCTCTACCTCCTTCTATGCTTGCAAAAGAAAGTCGTAATAACTCCCTTGTTTTTTGTTTTGATGTTGACCTTACTGATGTAATCAAATTTTTGGATCAAATTTAGATAAGAGTTGTTTATTTTATAAAATTTTGAGTATAATATTCTTTAGGAATCTTTTGTCTTTTCCTTCCGTGATCAAAACTTTTGAGCTCTCACTTTTCCCTTTCTTTCAATTTAACTTTAATTTCTAACTTAAAATTTCTCAAATTAGATCGCATTTTAAAAATATTTTGTCGATAATCGACAATCGATAATCATAAATCGATAATCATTCGTTGGTTTTAGCATTTTCTTTTTTCCTCCTCAAACGTTAATTTGAGATTCTTATTGTGATTTTTTTTTAAAATTCATACTCGTCAAATACTAGAAAAATATTTGTTAAAGACGGTAATTATGGAAGTCTTTTTGTAAGAAATAAAAAACATTGTAGGGTCGGGATAGTCTGGTCGGTAAGGCGCTGGGCCCATGTCCGAGAGTTCGGGGGCTCAAACCCAGCCGGCCGAAGACTCCCCGTGTAGTGAAGTGGCTGATGCACGTTAAATCTGTCGAGTCGCAAAAGTCCTCCATGTTCCCGTAACAAATCAATACCTCTAGGGGTACTGGATTGGAGATCGATCGTTCTCTGATTCCGGTCAGAATTACGATCTGTGGATGAATGGAATGGATGTATGAATGGGTCCGCCCTATAAACGAGTGTGACGTATGGGTGTGGCAGAATTCTTGGTCATCTGGTGCCATTGGAAAACAAGAACAATCGCACCTCCTTTGCCTAAACAGGTATACCTCAACAACAAAAAGCATTGTAAATGAAAAGAAAAAAAAAGAAAACAATTAATAACATGAATTTTAAAAACAAAATTTTTAACATACAGGGTGAATGAGAATTTTCTTTCCAACCTGGACGCGCAACAATAACACCTAGAATAAATGAAATAGTTATATTCTGTTGCTTGTCTTTGCTACACATGAAGTTTTCAACACAATAAATATAACAGCATACAAGTTTTTCGGATGATGCAGTTTTTTGTCGCTTCTTTTTTTACGTCATTACGCTTTAAAGAGAAAACATTCAGCAGAATAAAATGGCATGTTAAATAGAAATTAATCAGGCGCAATTATTCGAGAATAATGATCAATGATTTATTATACAATCTGTTAGCCGCGCGTGAAGTAAAAATTTTGAAAATATTCCCACAATTTTAAATTAGTGATTTTAATTTTCGATATGATTCTACGAGAGAAAAGACTTATTACAAAATAATTGAACATCAGAAAGCTCATTGAGTTTTAGGTGTTTAAGAAATAAGCATGAAATTGCTTTATTATAGACTTAAAACAAATTTGCCGTATGAAAAAAACAACGTTGCCGATGTATGTGACTATAGTTAGCCATCTTATTAATATTAGATGTTCCAGTCCCTCAAAATCGCGATTTTGTTCTCTTTTTTAATTTATTCTGAACTTTGGCCAGAAAGTGCAAAAAAATTAGTTTTTCTAAATAAATTGAATAATTACTTAGTGGATAGCGTAATATCACAAGTTTATGGTATTTCTGAATAAAAATATGCAGTATCGCGCATTAATGTGATTTAACATGTTATGTTATGCTTTAAATAAAACAACAAGCTTCCCCCCCCCCCTTTTACAAAACAGTATTGTTAGACTACAAGATAATTATCCCCAATGCTAGATGCACAGAACAAAAAAATTTTCTGAATGTATTTATTGATGTACTATACATACTTGTAGAAGTGAATAAATATGTTAAGTACTGGTTCTCCGTTTTTAAAACTTAAAACAATGATTGTAATTAATCTTTTTAAACTAAAATCAAAATCAAAAAAAAAAAAAAAAAAAAAAAAAAAANAAAAAAAAAAAAAAAAAAAAAAAAAAAAAAAAAAAAAAAAAAAAAAAAAAAAAACAGTCTACATAGGTAATTGAATTTTATAAGAGCATGACTATTCTAATGTGATAAATCTCTATCATATTGCATTTCACTTTTAACAAAGTGATGATAAGTAGTTAAAAATATTTGCATATGTTAAAATAGAAAATGTGAACGAATCAGAGCTCTGTTCATTTGTTATCCCACAGAATTTATGCTTACCGTTATTCCATTGATTCTACACGAGCATTTCAAACATTACAGCTAGATTAAAGCAACATATTTCCGAAAATTATTAAAAACGATACAAAAAAAATAATAATATTCTCTAAAAAAAAACAAAAGGGGGTTATATTTACAGCCTCGTAAGCTTTTTGCTTCAGACCCGAAAAAGTTATAAAAATTGCGTCTAGAACCTCAGCATCAAATATAATCCCCAAAACCCGTGGGAAAATATTTATACCATAGAGTTAGTAGTAGAGAAAACTCCAGCATGAGGAAAAGATCTGAGGTGGAGAGAAACAAAATAATCCACTGCCTTCCCCACCCTTTTCCTTCTTACCCGAGCCCACCAATCGGAAATCGATGTTTCTGGTTGGGAAAGGGGGGGATTGCAGAGCGGAGACAAGGATTGGAGAATACTCAGAATGGTAAGAAGAATGAAGAAACCTGAAGAGATGTAGGGTGGTCGACGTTTGGCGACTTATCGACTTTTGCATTTTTTTTTTCTTCATCGTCTTTTTTTTCTTTCTTCTTCTCCCCTTCTCCTTTTCTGATACGAGGTATTGAAGATTGGAGGAGAAAATGCTTGATGCCTATTTTCTTACTTACTTTTCGGGTAAAAATTTGTTGGAATAGAATAGATGAATGGGATAGGGTGTGTTAGAGGGCACTACTAAGCAGCCATTATTGAAAATAATAAAGAAAAAAAGAAAAGAAAAGTTTGTAAAATGTCTTCCTTTAACTCTTTTTCTACCTGGTTCAATACTTTTTTGAAGAGTTTTAAGTCACTTCAAATGGCAATAAATCATATTCTTTTTTTTTTTATTATGGGTTCATTCGAAGTTGCGTTGGAAGATGCGAGCCGTATTGATGGATTTAGTTTAGTTGTAAGTTTTGCAAATATGATTAGCAAAGGTGCTAAGAAAAACTGTTATTTTATGTAAGTTTTTGGTAATTTGATTCAAATTAATTAGAGGAGGAAGTAACTAGCACACGTAAGAGTGTTTTAAAACAACTATCGAATATTTCCTGTTATTTTAAAGATATATAACAATGTCTTTTTTTGATTATATAGCATAAGAGGAACGAAAAGTTTCTCTTTTATTTGCAATCTAAACAACCAACCACATCAATCATTTTTTTACGATTTTATCTTTAAATTACGAAGCATGTATATGTTGCTAAAACATCATATAATTAATTTTTTTTGCTTTTAATTTTTTCATCTTTATATTCATCACTTAATCGTTTTCAGAGCTCTAAAGTGGATTAAAAATCCTACACTATAGAACAGAGTTTATAGGTCAAAGTACACCAGATGAAAACCATAATGATTTAAGTCAACTTGGTATACTTAGTTTTAGGGACTTAAATAGTTCACTACGTCTCTAAAAATCTATGTTATTACTAAGGTATTAATTCGTTAAAAACTATTACTTATTTTTAATATTTTTGAACTACCACTTCAGCTCTTAATGCTTTATAGGATTATTTTTGGTTCCGTAAATAATTTTTTCATGATAACATTCATTGTGTATCATTTGACCTTTTGCCACAGAATCTTTTTTTATAGGGCTTAAATTTTATTAAATTATGAATGCTAATTGTAATTCCATCATATACTAATTAGAATTCACAAAAGAATTTGAAAGTAATAAAATTTTGATATTTAAAGCATTTAATGTAAATACACATAAATACTTTATTAATTCTGACTTTTTAAACGCCATATCATTTCAAATGTTGCAACTAGTATTGATTTTTTTTTGTTAAGTGTGAATATATGAATTTCTAATTGATATATTGATGATAACTTTTAAATATTTTATACAAATTTGTCGTAAGAACTCAAAATTCTTCAAAAAAGGCCGCTTTAGATAATAAAATATTGGGAAATGTCTTTCAGAGACAATTAAACTAATTTCTCAATATTTTGAAGGTAATTTTTAATGATTTATATTTTTGAAAGATTGTCTTGGATTATTTTCCATGAACTATTGATTTCAATGAATATTATTTTAATTTTTAATGAAAATTGATTCAAGAACGTTTTACTAATTAATATTATTACTTTGTATCGTATTAATAAATGTCATTTTTAATCTAAAAACTGATATTTTCTAATCAAATACTTGATAATAATTCAAACTACAACAAAAAGACAATATAAATGACGAAATGTTAAATAAATATTGATAGGACTATTAGCTTGCGTATTATTTAACAATGGTCCTTCCACACGAAGCTTATATGTATATATATAATTAGGAATGAAAAGAAATTCTACAATTTATATAATATTATAATAAGCAGCCGTGATGGCTCAGGAGATAGAGCCTTCCAATGAGGTCAATCGGGTTCGAATCCCAGCGATGGCGAAACGAATTCCTCATCCCGTTTGCTCCGACTGCAGTGCTGACGTAAAATATCTTCAGTAGCAGACGGATCATGGGTTAGAATCTCCATGCTACCAGGCTAACTACAGGAGGTTTTCATGATTTTTCACTCCATATAACACAAATGCGTGTTAGTTCCACTAAGAAATCTTCCACTATGGCTTGTTTGTCTCAATGCTTGATCCGGGTGTTTTTAGTTTATTTTAGGATCCTTTTATCCAGGATCCTTTTTTAAGTTTATTTTAGAAACAACGTTGAATGGCTGAACCAATTCTGGGGAGAAATTTGCCTTCGTGAAGGACTTTTTGAAGGAACTAACCCGCATTTGTTACATGGAGATGAAAAACAAGAAAATCTCCCACGGTTAGCCTGACGGCAAGGAGACTCTAACCCATGATTCTTCAACCACTGAGGATATTTTACTTCAGCACTATATGTGGTTGGTGTTAGCTGGGATCGGAATTCTTATCGACCTACCATCGCTGGCATCGAACCCGTGTCCCCTCATTGGAAGGAAAGCGCTCTATCCCCTGAGTCACCACGGCTCCCAGGAGTTCCATTGTTTTCTAGGTTGTGTTCAAAATTACAAGACTACGGAGGTGAACGTTGATAGTCGCAAACTTAGAATTAGGTTGGCTGTATAAAATATTGCAATAATCTGAATTATAAAAATAAGCAGGTTCCTTATATCCTTTTACAACAGTTTAAGTAAGAAAATACACATTGAATTTAAAAATAATATAAAAGATTCAACAATGAACTCTTCGAAGATTTATGTTTAATAAAAACGTAGTTTTATTTCATTTATTTGGATTTTTGTATAACCCCTTCTCTTCTAAGAATTTAAAACTTCGATGATAGTTCGAAATTTCGTCCAAACCAATACTCAGTATGACTGATATGTCGTGATTACCACTTACAATAATTACCCCTCTTCAGAGCGAGGACAAGACAGATATTAGGAACTAATTAAATTACCAATATGCGGCATCGTTACTCGCAACCGTAACTTGTCATTGAATGTGTGTACATCTTTTAACGGCTCCCGAAATCGCTCTCAGAATGAAATGAAGATGGTAAGGAAATCCGGAAAGGAAAGAAAATATGTCTTAATAGAGCTTAAAGAAGCCGTCATTAGATGAGTTCGGTCATCATCTTTAAAAGATGGATGGTATTTTAATACCTGGTGTATATCCGCCCTACGAGAATCTCAACATTATCCTTACTTTCAAAATTATTATAATCACCTGAACTTCTAAGATTTCTCGCACAGGTATTGACTGATATTTAACTCGGAAATGGGTGATTATAATCGCGTGTGTTAATTTTCTGGATGTAGCGAAATGTTTGTGATGATGTGTAAATATTTTCATCCTATATGACGATATTCATTAAAGGAAAGAAAAAGCGATAATTTTTATGTTTTTTTTCTTTTTTTTAAATTTTATGCTCAATGCAAATAAGATATCGAGAAAATATGACAAATAGTGAATAATAAGTCGCATTGTTGCTCGTTATCGTGTTTAATTTTTTTTCTTTTTGCTTTTGCTTTTTATTTATTTATTTTATAGGGAAAATAAAGTAGTATTTCTTTTATTCCTACATCTTTCAGTAAATATTTTGTTGTAGATTTTAAATTTTGGTTAATGTTAATTGAAATAATTTTCAAACAAGACAACATATTTATTAAACATCAACTAAATTTGCATAAAAATTATAAAAAATGTTTCCTAATACCCTTTTACGATAGTTTAAGTAAGAAATACGCATTAAATTTAAATTTTTTAATAATTTCTTTGAACATTAAGATGTATATAAATATAGTAGAAAACCTTAAATTATAAATTTCATTTAAATCTTTTTTATAAATTAATTAATGCTCAATTTTCCATTTTTTTTCCTCAAAAAGTTTCATATTTCAAATAATTTCGAACCATTTTGTTGAAAACAATTCATGAATGGATATTTCGATATACCATGAATCAATTTTTGATTAAATCTTCTTTCCATTAATCTTCAGATCACTTTTTGTTGCATTTTTGAGAAGTAGAAAATGTTTTCAAAACTGTTTTTTTAAAAAAAAAGAAGTTATGGTTGTTATTTAAGTCTTTTACACAGGATCGGCGATTATAGAATCAATTCTAACAATAAACTACTAAATATTCTCAAAAATTACTTTTTTTTGACCAATTCTTTAGCAGTGTGTATTAATTTAAAAATTAAAGATTTAGTGCTGAAGTATCAACTACTTCTCTTACGCCAGCACCATTTGACAATACATCAAACATTGAATACTTCTCAAAATATAACCAAAGAATTTTCATTCACTATAAAACTCCTCTTTTGCAAGTAAATTTTCCCAAAACAGTGTGCTTTCTCTAAAAATACACGCCGCTTGGACATTTTTAAAACTAATCTTACATCGCAATCTCTTCTTCGGGCATAGATTCGTCACCTGAAGGAGGAAAAAAAAATCCGGTACCATTGAGTTGGCGATATTTTACGCCAATAACGGGGCTTAGGAAGCGTCCAAGAGAGACAAATTTGTCAATAGGGAGCGGTTTGCAAATGGATCTTCGCGGGGGATGCCTCAGGCATATCAAGTAGTGGCGAAGAATATTTTATACCTTGGCGGACTGGTGAGCATTCTAGAGCCACAGGGGTACCCACTGAATGGGCGTTTTATGAGTGCCCAATGTAAACAGAGTTTTTTACGCCGTTGTTCGTCTGTAGGCCGTAAAGTGTCTGCTATGGGTAAAGGATGGGCGGTACTCACCGAGGTGGAAGATTTGTGGGCAGACGGAGTCGACATTTGGAAGACCTCATGGAGTGGGTTCAACGTAGCTTTTTATTTATTTATTTGCCTTTGACTCAGCACGATTTTTGTTTGGCACACTGCATTTCATTCAGTATGCGCAACAAAAGAAAGAACGCTAAAAAGAAATATCGATAATTTCCGATATTTTTGCATGATATATGAGCTTTGATTAAGTTTTATGTGTCGCTGGTTTTTAAGATTTTTGTTAGATGTATATGTATTTTAAATTCTCTTTGCTTCCAATTCCAACTGGGTTTTACCAAACAAATTAGATTTAAACCAATCAAACTAAATTTCGAAAACTTAAATCTACTTGGAAAATTCGTAGTTCCTTTTCCTAAATATTCTGCTCAATAGAAGTCATCAGGAAATCTTCTCAGCTTCACGCAAAAAGTAAACCGTTTATGATGATCTTATTTCCACCTTGTTGGTGATTGACCATGGTAATGATCCGTTTGACAGTGGTAAACATTTTGGCCCCTTCGTTTACTTTGGCAGGTTCGAAATTTTAATGACTTCATTTTGGACAATGATTAAAAATAAATAAATAAATAAGGTGATTATGGAATAGAGATATAAATTTAAATTGTTAAGAAATATCAGATATCTTCATGGATATAGTTATAATACCTGGCATTACTAATGTTTAATATATAGATAGAGTATCTACCATTAGCACTGAATTCACATGTATCATTATAGAAATAGGGTTATAGTATTTGTTTTGGAGTTATTTTAAAATCCATCTATTCTAGATGTTACCATACACGTTTCGCTAAGATACATATTTTAAAACAAATCGCGTTTAGTTTGCGTTTTTTCTTTTTAATTTCATGATTAACGATAAGAAATAAAGTTTCCATGTTGTCATTTTTCTACAATTTTACTCCAACTTCAGATGTTTTAAACCAAGAGAAGTCCTTCGAATGAGATTGAAGTGATCATTTAATTAATTTTTTTATTCCAAACTATTTCCACCTTTTCTTTTTTCTGGCATTTTTGTTAACATTTCATACATTATTCTGATGACAAATTTAGTGAATTTTAAAAAGAAAGCCATTCTCTTAAGAAGGATATAATAAATGTGGTTAAAAGTTTGACCTAGAATTTAATAGCAGTGCCCTATTCCGACTTAAAATCAACGACAAAGGCTGTTTTGCCGGATCAGGGAAACTATCCGGCTCGCGATAGTGAGAATGACGACGGGGTGAGAGGAGATAGGGGGGAGGGCGAACGACTGATGAAGGTGGTGTGGGTGGATGCAGGAGAAACGGGAATGAGGAAATTCTCCAGCGATCGGGATAAAATAGAACCCTCTGGGGGTGCTTTCCCCGTGCGGTCGAGCCTAACCCTCCCAAGCGTATTCGAATCCTAGACGATGGAAAGGGGTGGAGGGAGAGGGAGGGGAGAGGAGTAGAAGATTAATGCATTGTGTTGAGATGGGGATTAATCTGCATGAGCATATAACTATCCGATTGGAAACACTTGTGAGTCTTAGGGGGGTGTAGAGGGGGTTGATGGTCGAATGACAAGGACAGGAACGTTTTGTCCTGGCCTTCTTCCATTCTGCATCCCCTCTCTTTCCTTCGCTGTTCTATGAATATGCAAAGAGGAGGTTTTATTCTAAGAGAGGGACGGGGGGAGGGAGTGTAAAAATGGGAAGAAATGCCTCCTGGCTACCCCGTGATACGATGGCCGCGGTGTGAATGTGTCAGATTACGTATCGCGATACGAGAATTCGCGGTCCCCGTCCAGGTGATGTCATATTTAACGCCATATTTCGGAATTTTCGCCAACTTTGGCTTTTGTCAAAATGTGCAGAACTGAGATATTCATTTGCATACTGTTCATATTAAAATAGTTTGACTTTGCGGACGAAATCCTAGAGGAAGTACAGACTTGTTTAAAATGAAACCCATTAAACTATAACTTGATTTACCGACCATTTTTCAGTTTCTTAAACTGGTTTAGGGCTGAAAAACTTTCGATCGATAACAACCAGTAGGTTTTCGTGTTTTCGCAATCACTTCTGCATGCTAACGCTTTCGAAGAATTGATTTTTCGATTCGAAATTTTAAAACGATTGAATTACAATCGTATAAAAAATTTCGAATTGAAGAACGAAAAAATTAAAATTGATATTAAATATGCTTCTAAGCGTAACTCATATTAAATATACTTCTAAACAAAACTGATATTAAATATGCTTCTAAGCGTAACTCATATTAAATATATTTCTAAACAAAACTGATACTAAATATGCTTCTAAGCATAACTGATATTAAATGTGCTTCTAAGCATAATACTAGAGGTTGACTATGCTTCTAAGCATGCTTAATACCTTCCACCGTAAGTATCTAACAAATAATTAAAAAAAAAAAAATTAACACTCACAAACTACGAAAACAAAATTGCGCACGAAGTCTGTGTAGAGGTGGGGGTATAAAATGCCAAGGAAGTAGCAACGCTGTTATAAAAAACCATAAACCATTGTTTTTTTTCTTTTTTGTTTAAATATTAATATTTAACGTGTACGAATAAAAAATCAATTTGATGATTAATTTTCTTAATATTTTTATGTAAGATTAATAAAATAAATCGCTATTTTGAACGACAGAAAATACTTTTAATAATGTGCTGCAATAAAACGAGCGCTATACTAAATATATTTTATAATATTATTCTCACTGTTCATTCACTCTAAAATATTTTGTGTCATACATTAACGAACGAAAAATTTACAAGAAAGAAGGGAAATAGACGTTATATTCGTTAGTTTTACAAGATTTGAAATGACTTTTATAACATTTAATTTGAAGATAGAATTTCCACACTTGAAACAATTATGTATTAGCAATAATTAAGAAGATAAAATCAAATAGGAAGTTTTCCTTCATACTTTCACTTTTAAATCTGTCTAAGGCGAAAATTTCTTAAGAAATACGCCAGTTTCAATTGATTTAAATATAATTAAATTAAATAAGTATAATCAAAATAAAATAATTTGTTTAAGTTAATTTTAAAAATTCTAGCCATGATAAAAAGAAATCTAGCCATGTAAAAGAAATCTTCAGTCAGATTATACTTTATTCTTTCGCACTGCAGATAGTTTATGATATTGAATAATAATTTAATACAGAAATTATTTTTTCTTATAGCAACTTGTTAATTTATTTGCTGCCCGATGTCTGAAATTTTGCTTATTGGTTCTCTAAGATTTGAAGTAAGATTTAAAACTTTTTACGAGTGACAACTTTTCAAAATCATTTATGGCTATGATGCGCTTGTTTAGCTTGACAGTTTGAAATTTTTCTAAGGAATAGGAAAATAAAAAAAACATATAAGTTTAACTTTTTCTTTGTTTCAAAAAGCGTAAAGTTAAATACCTTCACTAAAATTTCACAGCTAGTTACCTTTAAATACATTGGTTTGAATACCTTTAAATACATTGACATTTGGTATGAAGCAAATGAAAAAATGAAACTTTAAGAAATTGATTGAATAAATAGGTACGTAGTTGACCAACTTAGCTTTTGAATTGTAATCGGACCCTATAGGATGCATTCACAAAGTCGTGGGTAATATTAAACTATGGAGGAATTTTCTTTATTCAAGTGCTTTCCAGTCAGTAATTTCGGTAAGCAAATAGGTTGAACTCGAAACAGGCTAATGGGTTTAGATAATTATAATTGTTTAGCACTTTTTGAACACGCACTTTTACGTTTCAAATAAGAGATGATTTATTATGGAATGAAAATGATTATTATGGAGTGAAAATGAATTATTATGGAATGAAAATGAATTATTATGGAATGAAAATGAATTATTAATAAATTTACATCGAAAATATAATTTTTGGAGTTTAGATGATTTAAAATAAATAATGCAATTAAATGAAAAGAAGCATCTAATAAGGTAAAAGCATAAGTTAGTTTTTGAGACCATTTTCAAAACATAATTTTGATAAAAGAAAAAAAAAAGCTTAATTTTTAATAGCATTAACATCAAACTAAAGCGGATTAGGAAATAATATTTGCTATAGTTTATAGAACATATGTAAAATTGAAACAAATTTTCTTAAATAATGAGACGAAGTTGTTTGTCTATCTAAATTCGTTACTAATTTTATTAGAACAATTTTTTTTAGCAATTAACAGAACTATTACTTTAATAAATTGAAACATATAAAAATGTTCTCATAATAGTTATCTTCGAAAATCCTCATTACGATCAACAAAAGAATAAAACACAACATGAACGTCATCAGCGATCAAATCCACATTTTCCAGATGTCCAAAAATGATTCCGAATTTCTCTCTGAGATCGTTTTAAAAACTATTAAATCTAGCTGGCGAGCCT
The DNA here is from genome assembly GCF_043381705.1 of Parasteatoda tepidariorum. Classification (NCBI taxonomy): domain Eukaryota; kingdom Metazoa; phylum Arthropoda; class Arachnida; order Araneae; family Theridiidae; genus Parasteatoda; species Parasteatoda tepidariorum. The sequence continues at coordinate 54,486,804 of NC_092211.1, forward strand.
CAAGAGGAAAATCGTTTTAAAAACAGCTCTCAACCGTAACTGATTAATAACAGTTCTTCTAATCGAAAACGACAATCGCCATGGCGGATCTATGCCGGCATACTTCACGATTAACTTTCAATTAAAAAACGATTTGTCGGTTAATCGCTTAATCGATGAGCACAGCTTCCGAGTCGCCCTTAATCGATTTATCGTTGCCTTTCTGTAATCAGTTAATTGCTTCCAGTTTTGTTGGAAAGCTTGCTATCAACGGAAGCTCACATGCGCTCCAGTTCTCTTACGAAAGGTAAACTTTTAAAGTGTGTATCATTACAAAGCCTTTAATTTCTTAAGACTTTCGGAGGATCAAGTGATTTCGGAGACAAAAGCAAAGAATGTCTTTGCTTAACTAATGAAATGAGTTAATAATTACTCTGGTTCTGAGACCATGAGGGGGTGATTTACTTCAGAAAACGACTTACAAGGATGTTTCGATTTCAATTAAGGGAAATGACAGTATACATCACAGGAGTGTGTTAAGTAAAATAAAATGAAGTGGCATGCATAGTGATGAATTCAAATTGTCTTTTAAACAGACAGTGTGATAAAAATTCAAACAGTTTAATGCGTTATTGAGCCGTGATGGCTCAATGGTTAGAGCGTTCACCTTCCAATGAATTGAGATCGAATCCTAGAGATGGTTTGAATATTTGAATTCCTCACCCAGCTCCCACCGACCACAGTGTTGATAAAATATCCTCAATGGTAGACCGATCATGGGTTAGAGTCTCCTTGCCGCCAGGCTAACCATAGGAGGTTTTCGTGGTTTTCCTCTCTATGTAACGCAAATGCAGGTTAGTCTCTTCAAAAAGTCCCCCATGAAGGCAAATTTATCCAATACTTGATCCAGAAGTTCCCTTGTCCTCTGGATTGTGTTCGAAATTGTAAGGCTTCAGAGTTGAGCATTAGTAGTCGTGAACTCAAAAATTGGGTCGGCTGTTCAACAACGGTTATAAAATGTGTTATGGAAATGCGTCTTGCTACGTTTCAACCAGTGGTCGGAAAAACAATATTATTTTTGTAGTTTACTACAACTACTTTATTGTAAATGTACTTAACTACAACTATTTCTTTTAATGTAGTGACTACAAGCTGCTTTGGAATTTAGTAACTACTTCACTACTTTGGGGAGATTAATTTTGTAGGAGAACTTAGTTTACATTTATGTTCAACGAGGTTTTGAATAAGAAATCGGCTTACGTTAAATATAAGGGAATAATTAAAAAATATTTATTCATGTTTACATGAGTCAATTTGTTATTCTGACACTTTCTTTTTCGAATTTTTTCATTTAACCTTAAACTTTTTATGTCTCTTTTTGACAGCGAATAATTTTAATTTAAAAAATATGAAATCATCAAATATTTGCAATTTTTTAATAGCAAGCATTATGCTCTTTTATTTCCTCTGAGAAATTAAGTATATCAAAAATATGTTTCCTTTCTTTGAAATAACATCAATGTTTCACGAGTGATCATTTTCATGTGAAAATGTGACCAAAGTCATTAATTATATATTTTTCGTAATGACTAGTTTAAATATTAGTTATTCACATTTTCCAACTTATCCTTTCACATAAGTTGTTTCAATAAGTTGTCTTTATTTTCATGAATAATTTAAAATGAATGATTTAAACAATTTGTTTTTGTTTATCTTATTCGGTTTTTAACATTTTTTGTTTATCTTTATTCTTTACACTAGCCGCCTAAGGCGGCCAGCTGTCCGCCACGCTGAAGGTTTTCACAAATAAAGTTTTTTAAAACATAGTGGACAAAGATTAGAAGGTTTTAAAGATTNCACCTTCCAATGAATTGAGATGGTTCGAATAGTTGAATTCCGCACCCAGCTCACACCGACCACAGTGTTGACATAAAATATCCTCAGTGGTAAAATGATCATGGGTTAGAGTCTTCTTGCTACCAGGCTAACCATAGGAGGTTTTCCTCTCTATGTAACGCAAATGCGGGTTAGTCTCCTCAAAAAGTCCTCCACGAAGGCAAATTTATCGAATACTTGTTCCAGAAGTTCCCTTGTCCTCTGGATTGGGTTCAAAATTGCAAGGCTTCAGAGTTGAACATTAGTAGTAACTCAGTCGTAAACTCAAAAATTGGGTCGGTTGTTCAACAACGGTTATAAAATGTGTTATGGAAATGCGTCTTGCTACGTTTCAACCAGTGGTCGGAAAAATATTATTTTTGTAGTTAACTACAACTACAACTACAACTACCTTTCTTAATGTAGTGACTACAAACTACTTTGCAATTTAGTAACTACTTCACTACTTTAGGGGGATTAATTTTGTTGGAGAACTTAGTTTACACTTATGTTGATCATGGTTTTGAGTAAGAAATTGGCTTACGTTAAATATAAGGGAATAATTCAAAAATATTTATTCATGTTTACATGAGTCAATTTGTTATTCCGAAACTTCCTTTTTCGAATTTTTTCATTTAACCTTAAACTTTTCTTGACTTTTTTTGACAGCGAATAATTTTTATTGAAAAAAAAACGAAATTATCAAATATTTGCAATTTTTTAATAGCAAGTACTATTATGTTCTTTTATTTCCTCTGAGAAATTAAGTACATCCAAAATATGTTCCTTTCCTTTGAAATAACATCAATGTTTCACGAGTGTGCGTTTTCATGTGAAAGTGTAACCAAAGTGATTAATTATATATTTTTCGCAATGGCTAGTTTAAATATTAGTTATTCACATTTTCCAAATTATCCTTTCACATAAGTTGTTTCAATAAGTTGTCTTTATTTTTATGAATAATTTAAAATGAATGATTTTAACAATTTGTTTTTGTTTATCTTATTCAGTTTTTAATACTTTTTGTTTATCATTATTCTTTACATATATTTTCAGCACATTAATGCAACTTGACTAAATGAGTAGTTAAACTAACATGATGCAGACCAAATCTTAAGTTTAATCTTGATTTGTCTGAATATTTTGAAAAACATTTTTGCTTTTTATGGAAAAATAATTCTGATATTGAGTAATTTTTACTGAAATATTTATTCTAAGACCCTGTAGTTAATCAATTACTGTAAAATATAACACATGAAACCTTACCGTAAAACTACTTTACGGTACAAGGATGTCGGTACTTTTTACCGTAGTTTTTTAAAGTCAGGTATCTTTTTAAAGTGTAGGTATACTTTAAAATTTAAATTGCTAGAAATGCTTCTTTTAAGATTGCACGAAATGCGTTTTCCACGCAATTTAACTAAAATTGCATGGAATGCATAATTTAAAACTGTCTGAAATGCATTATATATTAAACGAGGCAGCTTTCAAAATTATTATTAAAATCCACATCAACATTTAAAATGAGTACAATACTGGAAATATGCTTTTTTTAAAAAAAAAATTTTTTTCTCCATGATTCACCAGATTTTATTGAATTTTTTTTTTACAATGATCAAATAAAAAAAAACATGATGTTTTTGAAATTTTAAAGGGAAAAAAAAACACTCAAAATGTAAGCTTTGGATGCTTACAAAAGTCAGAGAGAGGCTCACCATCTGGTAGGCGTACGAAATAGGGAACAAAAAAACGGAGATTTTTTGAAAAGGGTCTAAAACCAAGTGTTCCCCGATTGTGAAAACAAGGGGCACTTATGAACACCCCCAAGTTTTGTTACACAGAGGGAGGTGGAGAGCGAAATGATGTTGCAAAATACGATTTACGAGAGTTACGGGGATAATGCATGGGGAGTTGCTATAATAAGCGTTTGTGTACTCGACAGGGGGTCCACTTCTGCAGTGTTTTTGCCTGTTCATCTTTTTTTATTTCGTACGCTCTCCCACCCATTACAACATTCTCCCTTTTAAATTGAACGATTTTTTTTATGTTTGTACTGACCTCGACACTTAACTTTCATTTGAATCTGTGGTGCATTAGTAGCTTTTAAGCTCACTGTTTGTTTTTCGTTAGTTGATACATGCTTTAGTGCCTTTTAATAAGAGTACATTTTTACTGATTTACTACTTTTGTCAGCAAGGATCGGGATTAGAAGAAAAGTGCTTGTTGTTAGCTCTGTACTTTTAATGGACTTAATTAATACCGATACTTTTTAATTTCAGAATGACTAAGATTAATTAAAAATCAATTGTTTTAATTCCTATTTCAAATAGTTTAAAAAGCGGAGTCAGCGTTCGTTATTAATTTTTAAAAAAAAAAAAAAAAAAAGCGTCATGAATAAAGCCATAAATTGGTGTTAAGTAACAAAGAGCAATTAGATGACAGCTGGACAGCTATTAGATGAAACTACTTTACACATACTGTATAGCTGAATTGGGAATTAAAATTCTTATTCATCTATAAATTTGATTTTAATACAAGACCACCATCTGTCTATTTTATATTTGTGTAAGAAGAGTTGAACAATGGTTGTTCTAATATTCTTTGATTCCTTTCTAACTAGCTTTCAAAAGTTGTATGGTCATTGAGCAGTATTTTTGCCGCTTTCAATTTGTTTTGAATAACTTAATAGACATTAAAATAGAAAAAGATCTGAAGAAGTAAAGCTTAGACATGCATTAATTTTTACTCATTAAAAAAAGAAATTGTAATTTAATATTTCACCAGCCTGTTATGAGGAATTTAAAAATTGCAGTCTAGTACATCAAGGTCTAAAGCAAATAAGTTTATTGATATCAGATCTACAGGAAAGTTCTGTCAGCGAAAGTACACGTCTATTTTTTACAGTAATGCAAAACGTTCTTTTATAAGACAAAGTGGTATGGTATTTACTCTTTAACTCTTTGGTAATGTTCTAGCTAGATAGAGTCGTGATAGTTCAGGGGATAGAGTGTTCGCCTTCCAATTAGGTGAACCGGGTTCGAATCCCGGCGATGGCTGGTCGATACTAATCTCGCATCCGGCTGGCACCGACTGTTTGTTGACGTAAAATATCCTTAGTGGTAGACTGATCATGAGTTGGAGTCTCCTTGAAATCAGGCTTACCGTGGGAGGGCCTCGTGATCTTTCTCTCCTTGTAATGCAAATGCTGGTTAGTTCCATCAAAAAGTCCTCCAAGAAGGCAAATTTCTCCCAATACTTGATCCAGGAGTTCCCTTGTCTTTTGAATATGGTTCAAAATTACAAGGCTACGGAGTTGAACATTAGTAGTCGTAAACCCGAAAAATTGGGTCTGCTGTTCAACGACTGTCATAAAATAAAATGTTCCAGCTGAACGAGGCATGGCATATGTGGCGCTTAAGAGTATGTGCATGCATTTTCAAATTTGTAACGGAAGTATTCGATAGAACTAAACGGTACATCTGACATACAAATTTAAAAAGAAAAAAAAAAGCCATACATTTTTCTTCTTCTTTTTTTTTTTCTTTTTCTTTTTTTGTAAAGGCATTTTTTGCATCCTTGCATAATGGAGCATGTTCTTTCATGGACAGAATTTTACGGTAGACGAAATACTTTTTTTCTGCTGATAGCATATTTATTATATTTGTTACTTTTTTTCTGCTGAGAGCATATTTAATGTATTTCTTACCTTTTTAAAAAATTTTTTTATACCAAAACTGAAAGAAAATACAGTTTTACGTAAAAAGATAAAAAAAAAGAAGAAAAAATCAAAGAAAATAAAGTACTTAAAAACATTGGCGCGTGCGGCATCCGTATAATAACCCATCATTTTTATCCTAAAACAAGCAAAAGGCAAAACATAAGCTCCAATTTATCCTCACTATATGGTTCATAGAAATCATATTCGTAGTTCGTTGGTTTCAATAAATATAGATCATTGTCTCAAAAAACACCACTCGAACCCACACTTAGTAAGAGATGCTTTTAAACTGATCTAAAAGACCATCCCCCTTTTAAGACAAAGAAGATTTTTCGCAAAAGTGTTACCACTTGTTTTGGCGAAAGGAATTTAATGGTAAATGCTCAGCTGGTACTTTTATCTGGTTCGTTGCAGATGATAACAACTAAAGACAGCAGCAGCACGAAAAAGAAAACGATTTTTCCAGTATTATTTTCGGTTAATCTACGCTGGCAGTGAAGTGAAGTCAATTGCTTGTGTTTATCGGGATCAGAGAGCGTGAACGTCGACGACCATAATTAACGACCCCAACCATCATTTTGTCATCGGCCTGGTAGACACATGACTGACATGATTCGGAATGAATGACGATTTAGTTTGTGTTTGGGGTTTTGTTGTCGAATGTTTTTATTTTTATGCAGTTGAGCGCTGTACAAGATCTTCTGCTTCTATTAAGCGTAGGAGTAGCTTACAAACTTGAGGGTAAAGTTAGTAGTTACATTTTTACAGAAAGTGGCGAAATGTTTGAGAAAATCTTTCCTTGTCAGCTTTATAATTACGTTAATTTAGTACTTATAATTTGTTCATGCTATTATGTTTGCTATTTAGTTGTAACTATTCAATTGCTTTAGATAAAATTTAAAAAGTAAATTAGATCTGTATAAGTTATATTACTATTCCCTTTTAAGCTCACGTGACAAATTTTTAATTTTATGCTTCTTCATGAATTATTGATTTTAATCAGTTAAAGTAAGTTAACAGGAAAATATTAAATGGCGTTAAATCAAAAAGAGGTTTTAAAACCCTTCGAGTAGTGTTTCCATGAATGAAAATTAAATATACTTTTTTTAAGTGTATTATACATTTTTAAATAGGATCACTGAATTAAAATCATTAAAATCGTTATTTTGAAAAGATTTTACGTAGAACTTTTTGCCTATTTGCCTATTTGCCTTTTTGCCTATTTTTCCCTACAGATTTTTTTTTCACACTTTATATTATTTATATGCATATTATTATGGTCACACATTGGTTTTCACTCGTAATTATGTTTGATTTTTGACAGGATGATTAGCATATTTGATTTAATTTCTTAAATAATTAAACAAAATACGCGTATAAAAAATAAATAAACTTTTTTTTCTCCATCTTTTGAAATTCAATTCACTACTTTTTTTAGTGCATCGTAAATTTACAATTCTTGAAACTTTTATATACTTATAGTAACACAATAATTCATTGTACTTTATTTAAACAACATAAATTACTTTGAAAAAATTATTCTAACGAGAAAGAAATCAAAATTATTCACAATTAAAAAGTTTCGTGAGAATTATTGTGCCCTCAAACAAATCGATTACATTTGACTGTTTGATCTTTAGTTTTAAAAAGGAACGCAGATAAACCTTTTGGATTACAAGAAAAAAAAAAGAACAATTTTAGCTACACCGTTAAAATTTTCATTCTAAAATTATGGTAAAATAACTGGCAGCTGTCTGTCCTTTCGATTAACCGTAAAGTTTACGGTAAAGAACATTTTTTTCCCGTATGGTTTTGAAACCATTTACAAGAAGTATGGTTATAAAACCCTGAATACAAAACTATACGGCTTTTTTACCATTTACAACTAGCATTTTTCAAAAACTTAAAAAAAATTAATTATTTAACTAGACAAAAGAGCTCGGCTTTTCGTATGGTAATGGGCACTGGAGAGTGCCGGACACTGGAAATTCTTCATGTGTTGAAGGGAATGGATGAAATAGTGTGGTATCTACACTGCACTCGAACTCTATTTCTGTGGTCATGAGATTGATATATAAGCCCGCTCGGCTATGATATGTACGCATTTGCAAGGAACTAAGTAGCTTGATTAGGTTGTTCTAATTGTGAGATAAAATTCTGGTTGTTTAACCGTATTAGGTGAAAACAGTTACTAAACAGTTTTTCTCAAACTTAACAGTTTTATTACCATTTTATTCATGGTTATTTGACTGTTTTGATTAAATTTGGTAAAATAACCATTCAATAAATTGTTATTTAATCAATTTTTTCGAGAAATTTCTAACAGTGTAAGTATTTTTGAAACTTTTCTGTCAAGCATAAAGCCCAGTGCTCCAGATGAAAAAAAAAATAGTAAAGGTTTCATGCATGTCATAAATCAAATGACGCAAAATTTGTGTTAAATTAATGGTACTTTGATCTATAAGCAAAAATAAATGAGACCTAAAGTCTCATATATACTTGTATTAAGTGCTTCTGAAGTGGATGCTTGATTAAGTAAGTAAAGTAGTGATTAAAATCGGTCACTTACCTGAGAAGTAAGAATAGCCAGAATTAGGTCCGGACACCATGTCCGGACTGTCATCAAGGCCATCAGGTGACATTCCCGGCCTAAGTGGTCGCATCGCTCTTCTGGGGCTGCGAAAGAAATGCCTTCTTGCACCCATAGAACTTAGCTGTTTCATTCGCCGCTCTTTCGATCTTCTATTCTGAAACCACACCTAAACAACAACAAAATTAAAATTATAAAAAATATATTGTACAGCTTAAGCATCTCTATATCTATGACACTATAACTCTTGTATATCTCTACTATAACCCTTGTACCATAACTCTACAAATAATTGCATGGCGCTTATTGTCACTCAAAATTAGATTTACGATTGAAGGTACAAAAGTAAACTATCTCGAATGGCCTTATTGTATTGTATTAATTGTATCGTATTGATTAATTGTATTAACTGTTTTATGTCTGCATGGAAAATAATAAATTAAGAGAGAATGGAGAGAATCAAATTAAGGATTAAATTTTTGCAATGACACCCTTAGCATAATTCTAAAGAAGGAAGAAAACCCAGTTAAATACGGAATTATGATCTAAAAATTTATTTAGATTTTCAACATCTTACTAGGCAAAGTGAGTACATTGCAAAGAGTTCCAGATCTGATTATGGTATAAATTATCGACACTTTGGGTGCATCTTCCGTAAAGTCCACTTTCCGAGTGATTTAGTGATTTTACGATAATTATTAGTGTAAAAATTATTGTATATCTGATTTTTTGTTCAGTAGCATGTTCCGGTAAAAAGCACCGGCACCGAAACTTTTACCATGATTTGAACTTTTTACGGAGTAGATCTGACTAAAGACTTGCTTTCTGGAGAATAAATCATGAAAATAAGATCTCCCCTCTTATTCAATACGTTTGATAATTCCATTAGTTTTCTAAAGTAATCACAATGTTGTTAAAATATAATTATTATTTTATGTTTTTAAAGAATAAAGTCGAATGGTAATATAAAACTGAATAATTCTTAATTTATCACAGACATGAACGCCACTGTCACAATACAGTCTTTCACAGAGAGATTAAAAAAAATAAATCATTTCGACATTTTTGCAAAATTTTGCTTGAAATATAAGAAAAAAATTAAAATTTAGAACTTTCGTTATTGAATTGAGTTAAAAACGGTGTTAAAAGAAACAAAAGCCAGAGACGGCTTTGTGCTAATCATTGCAATTTTACTCGTATGTCTATGATATACATGAAAAAGTAACTCTCATCTTTCTTACTTAACATAGCTTAAATAAGTTCTTTTTATTAAACAAATAATATTGTATAGAGTTTATTTATTAATTATCGTTTTGTTGATTTAAATGATACGCAAAAAGTTTTCAATTTTTGAGAAAATGAAATTAAACGTTGGTTTGTCGTCGCCACTTCTTAGAAGTCGGTTGTCAATTTTATGAAAATATAATTTATATTACTTAATTAAAAATTTGATTTGTTTCAAATATATTACAAATTGGAAATAAAAATCAACAGGTTTCAAACTCTCAAAATCGGGAGCCCATTTTCAAGTCTTGCCAGACGTGAATGACAAGTGACTTGAAATATTAGACGTAAAGTTGCCAACGAACAATAAAGGTGAAAAACAAAGCTAGCAACTTTGCATTTCAAATCACTTTTGCTTCATTTTACTCACCTCTGGCAAGTCTTGAAAATGGATGCTTGTTTTTAAGTGCTTCAAACATATTGACTGTTATTTCCAATTTGTATATTTTGCATTGCTTATTACTCGAAATCAGAACCGAACGAAATTTTTAATCAAGTCATATCTTAACGCTTCAGTTTCTTGGGATTATTTATTTAACATATAGTTTATAGTTTATTTTTCTTGCTCCGGAAACAAATGTATCCCATTTCAAAAGATTTTATTTCCTATTCTGAAATTTTCTTTCTTGAAAGATTTAAAAACAGCATTTAAATAAAACTTGCTTTCAAAATGCTGTTTCTTATTGCAAACTTAATAAGAATGTATTTAGAAAAATCTCATCCCCCTAAGAGCTTATTTGATTTCGTAAAAATTTTCCAAAACCAGATTTGGTTTTCGAAAGTTGCACCATTTATCTGTCTTATCACCCAAGACAGATTCCCACGCAAAAAGATTTTATTTAAGCCCGAAAAGAGATTTCACACCGAAAAAGAATGAACAGAAAAAAAAGGTAATGATACAACAATACTTTAAAGTCGTAAAGAAAACAACAAAACAGAAAATCTCAGAAACACAGCATTCGGTCGCCAGATAGGGAAAGCTATGACACTCATTCCGCCAACACGCCAGCCTTAACAACAAATAATGAAAGAAGCAAGAAAAAGAAAAAAAAAACCTTAACCCTTCTAGGAAAACTTGTCAGTGGCTTTTAGTAATCTTCCTGCTTTTCCCCCAAAAGTTTTAAGGATTTTAGGGAGTTTTCAAGGCAGTGTACAAGGAGGAGGGAAAAATTTAAGAACAAAAGAGGTACAGACAATGCCTTTTGAGGAAAGAGAAGATGAGGACAGTCAGAAAGTATCAGCGGTGAAAAGTGATGCTAGGGAGAAGGATTGAGAAACTTTTACTGGAGGAAAAGAGATTGTTTTCGGTAGAAGCTCAAGAGCAGCTAGAAGGGAAAGGGGGTGGTCAACGTTGCTGAGAAAGAATGGTTGAAACAGGCGGTGAGGAGGGAGAGAGAGAGAGAGAGGGCAAAGCGGGAGGGTTTTTATGCGCGAATTTTGTGCGTAGCCTAGCTGATAAAAGGCCTAAGAGAGCAGGGGCTTTTCTTGGATTAATACCACAAGCCTGGTCTTCCTCATGCCTGTGTTGCCCCGATAAGGTTTGGGTACACATAGATACATTTATATTCTTTTCCTGTCTGTCTGCCTGTCCAGGGGGAGGCGTGCGGTGTAAAAGTCGTTCTTTTCTTTCTCTCTTTTTTGAAAATTTTCCTTCAATGCCATTTGGTTTTCAAACGGTAAACCACATTTTGAAAAAGCATTCTTCTCGTTGTATTAGTTGAAAAAAAAATGGAAAGTTAACTTTTTTTTCTTCTGTTTCTCGTTTTTTTTTCCGACTCCAGTTTCTGTAGATTTAAATGTTTACGTTAAGCCATTAAAGAGCTTAGAGTGTAAATCGGAGGATTTATTTATTTATCTAAGAAGGCAGCTTTTAATATCAGGCGTAATCCTGGGATTCTTTGTGTTTTTTCCTCTTCTCTTTCTTTGTTGGGATCCTATTCTTATTATTTTTCTTGGTATTTATTCTTGGTTTTACATTTAATCTTATTTAAAAATGCAGAAAGTTGAATTTTTTTTTCTTTGAATGAAGCTTTGACGTCCAGGATTTAAAAAACTATTTTCGCAAATGAAAAAAAGTTTTTTTTTCTTATTTTTTAAATATGAGGTTCAGTTCTTTTCATAATTTAGTTTAGTCTTTATTAATATTTTTGTAAGTTTATGAAAACATTGCGTCATCTCAGAGAAAGTTGCAATTTTCTCTACGGAAAAAGTTAATTAATTTGATGTTGGTACAGTATTTTTTCGAACCTTAAATAATTGTTCTGAAACTTAAAAGAATGATTTATTTGAAACGTAGTCTAAAAAATACTCATAAATCATATTGCGCATGCAAGTACTTCCAAATTTTTATTATTTCAAAAATTGAGAAAAAATTTAAGATAAAAATTTAAATATTGAAAGCAAATGAGATAATTGTAATTGAGATAAAAATGTAAGAATTAAAGCTATACTATAAGTAAGAAATAGAAATATTTTGCAAAATAAGCATTTTTAATTAAGCAACAGTTTGTAAAAGCTTGTTACATGTTATATACTTTTCGGTTTACATTTATGTCAACTGGGTATTATTTAATTATTTTGAACAGTAAACATCGTTATTGAATTCATATTAAAGTGAATTTGTATCTACGAATATATTAAAAAACCCGGAGAAACACATATTTCCCAATCACTCTAATTACACAAAATTTAATTTCCTAAATTTTATTTTTTCGGAATTTATTTAATTTTACCTTATTTTATCTATAAAAGCGCAATTTGTCTTTTTACTGGAAAAGAAGAAAAACAGGTCTCATAAGAGATGTTTTTTAAAACATTGAAGTTTAAGAAAACATACACATAGTTTTCAATATCCACCAAATACTTCTGGATTTTACCCTTTTATGCAGGTCCTAGCTTAGTTCATTAAAAATCTAAAAAGATATCATTTAAATAAGTCTTTTTCGTGTTGTTTAGGATTTGGATTTAGCTAACAGTTTGAGTAAATATTTGCATCCAATGCCAGAAGTCATGTTAATTGTTTAACAGTTGTCTGTAGAAAAGAGCTAAGGTTTCTCAAATTTTAAAAATAAGTTATTTAAAATTGTATTCTGTGAGAACTATTAGAAAATTGTATCATTAGCTCCGAAAATCGCAAGCAGTTTCAAAAGGCAAATCCCTGGTGTTTTTTTTTAGACAGAAATGAATAAGTATAAGTTTGCTGAAAAAATTCCCTAACTTTATGATGTTAACATGGATTTAATAAACATTTCTCATTAAACCAGAAAAAAATGTTAAATTACGATAAGTATAGTTTTTTCGACAATCATTACAATATTATGTAAGTTATTCAACTACAATAATAAATACAATAATATTATATTTTAACATTGTGTAGTAATAATTAAATCAAAATAACAACTACATTTGCGTCAATGACCGTTATTGTAATTATGTAAGTTCCTAAGTTAAATTATATAATTACATTGTACAATTACATAGTATAATTACATTTTTATGCAATAATACAACTGAAGAAAACGATGCTATATTAATTAAATAACATCTAAAAGTAAATCAATGCCCTAATCAATCCAAATTAAAGTCCCTATATCTTAAATGATAGGGAATTTTAAGGGAAAAAATACCGAAAAAAACATTTCAACTTGTTAAGAAAGTGACCCCTTCTAACCAGCTTTTGACCGTAAAATTCAAACAAAATATAAATAAAACGGATGAAATCACCATTAAATGTAATGATAAATAAATAACATAAACCAAGTTTATGTAATTACACAGTAATTTTTTATCAATAAAATAAATAAACAATAAATACAGCATTTTGACTTCCTTTTTTTTCAGTTTTCATTGTATGTTTATGCTTTTGGCAGAGCTAATCGCTCTTCCTTCTTTTCATATGCAGTATCTTTTCCATATTTTGCTGGAAACGATGACATTATACAACCCAAACAGAGGCATGGTTAGCGACTGTATGATACAACAAAAGAGAGAAAATTGCTTAAAAGGCGCACTAGAAGAATTGATGGAGAAAAAATGAAAATGTGGATAGCTAAAGAAAAAAAATATTATATAGAAGAACGAAAAAGAGCAGGGAGCATGGTCGGTTGGATAAAAGAAGCGCAAGAGCATCAAGGATTGTAGGAGGCAGAGAGCCGCGAGAAAAGATCACTCAGCCTTCAAATATGCTCCTGTTGCCTAGATAAGGTTCATTTCTGTGATTGTTGTGTTTACATGGCCTTAAGGCAGTTCGCCTACCTTCAACTGCTCGAGAAAAATATTACCATTATGTTGTAGTTTGATTTTTGTATCTTCCTCTCTACCCCTGCAAGCGATGATAACAATAGTTTTCTTTTACAGTGATATTACCCGTAAAGAATCAAATAATATATTTTTTTTGTTCTGCTTTTTTTTAAACTCAGTATACAATGTCTAAATAAAAGTAACAATATTAAAAAAAAAGCGCTACTGAAGTAGGAAATTTAAATAATGGACTGGTATTTTTGTTGGAGGGACTTTACTCACGCCGTATGCTGACAGGTTTTCATAGGTGAAAACAGTGAAAATGATTATTATGGAAATAAATTAAAAGAATAATTAAAGAAAAGTATAATTAAAGATTTAAACATAACTAAAACATATAGTATTTACTATTTTCAGAAAAAAAATACTTAACATTTTATTCTATTAAATAGAATAACCCTGGTGATATTATTTATGTAGCAAGAATAAAAAGTGGAATTAAAATCATTACGTCGTTATTTTTAGATAACATAAGTTTTTGTTATCGTTTATTAAACTATTATGATCAACAGTTGCTATTAAGAGCTATTATTATCATCAGTTATCGGTTTTGACACTATGCTTTGTAAGTTTTCACCACATTTAGTCACTGAAATTTATTTCTATTCGCATGCCGGCAAAATCATTTGAATTTAAAATTTCCTAGACGTATTACATATTCTAAGTAAACAGAGCTTACGTCTTTAAATAAAGCTTATAATAAAGTCAACCAATAAAAAATAGGGTTATAGTTCAAAAAATCAATAAACAAGCAAAAAATAAATAAAAAGTTTTTTTTAAGCACTTTTTATACAACAAATAGTTGTTGTGCCAAGCATTGCTCGGATTAAAAAAAGCCAGATTATTAATTAAGTGATTTACATGAACTTGATTCTTTAAGATAAGTACTTATGGTGTTAATATTTTATGATACGCTACTAAGTATACTTCTTTAACCCCTAACGATTACTCGTATTTAAAAAATAATCAGCTGTATTTAGAAAGAAAAAAAAACTTTAGTAATAGTGACAAACTGAGAAGAATGAGATAAGAAATAACTTTACTTGTAAATGATATATTTATATACAGTAAAGCACCATTTAAATGATTCTCATTTAAATGCCTCTTTTATTTATTCATTGATTGCATTTCCAATTCATTCTCAATCTTCCCAATGTTGCAATACTTCGTTTATGAAATGGAAAAAAAACATAGATTATTGGTTATACGTTATTTTAGGTATATGAATATTTAGCCTGCAGATTAAGGTTAAAAAAGGTTGGAGCTAAAAATAATGGGCAGTCATTTCAGGGTGACTAGACTGTTTTCTGAAAAGGATTGAGGTATTTGCGAGCACATTACGAAGATCAGTGGTGACAAAATAATTTGCATTTTTTTTCTTTAAAACGAAAGTCATTCTTGAATTCTCATATGTCCAGAGATTTCCTCACAAATCGTAAAAAGTTTTGAAAAATGCAAAGAAGTTTCCTTAAAAGATAAATGTTACCGTAAAATTGTTTTCAATTTTAATTAACACCTCTGTTGCTTTCGTTAATCAATAATGTTAAGTAAAAAAAATAAAAATGCTATTAAGTTACCAAAACGTTTTAAGATGAATTTCTGTGACTTTGTTTACTTATCATTTACAAGTCTTTTCATTTATACATCGGTCTTCTGAAAGAAGTACAAACGGTGATTTATTGTAACGATAAAAATAGATCATTATAAAAGATAATTGGAAAAATTGGAAAAAGTTTTTATCCCTCTTGAGTAATTTTTTTTTAATATTTTTGAAAATTTAAACATAAATATGAGGATCTCTGTCTGGAAGCATTTAAACTTTCTCTCTCTTTCAGAATTATTATTTTTTAAAATTTATTCATTTTTTCCTTATTTTTTAAGTCGACTCAAACATGAGCTCATAAGATAAAGATCTCAAGAAAGATTAAGCAAATTTCTTACGACAACGGATAAATAGCTAATGGAACATAGTAATATAATAATGCAAGAAAAAAAATAATAAATAAAATAGAGAGTAAGAGAGAAAGAGAGAGAGAGAGAGAGAGAGGGAGGCAGAAACACAAAGATAGAAAAAAATTCGCGAAAAATCTTTTAAAGTTGTAGTAACTATCGAGCAAATTAAAATTAAAAAAAAAAAAAAACCTCGGGTTAAATTTATGAATAAAATGGATCTCAGATCATTAAATTTCAACTCTTTAGTTGCATTTCGGCTGGCTGCAGTGTGGCCCTCAGGGTATTTTTTACTGCAAGTTTTACAGTTAATAATTCTCAAACTAATTATTGAGTGTCAAATTTCTTTATTCCACAGTACTCCCTGTAAATTATTTACCCATCTTCGTAATTTGAAAGTTCTAAATCTTATAGCTTGTACGCTGCAAAACAAAATGTAACATAAAGTTGAACACCCTAAACTACGTCAGTGCTTTTGATCTTTTAAAAATAAAGAGATAAAAAATTAATCAGAAACAAATAAAAACTGACTGAGAACAACTCATAAACGTTTTTCATTAATCTACTAACGTTTCATAAATCTATGCACATATTTTATAAATCTGTGATGTTCCATTAAAGAATAATTTTAATCGTGAAAGTCCTTAGATATAAGTAGATACTTTTACATCTTCACAGCTGTGAAACAGCTTTATAAGGCTTTCATTATAATAGCTTGCTAAAAAAAACTTAATTTTTATCAATAAAATTATTTAAGGTATGTATTAATGAAAGTGTAAACGGTGATAGATAAGCAGTTGTAAAAATAACAGAGAAAATATTTATTTGCTTACTTAAAATTCAGCAACTTTTATAAGATTTTGCAAAAGAATCGAGAACAAGAAATAATCTCATAATGTAACTTGCATACACAATATATTATTTGACTAATTTAATGAAAGATTTAATTACTTTACTAGAAAAAATAAAACAAAGAAACATTTACTGATGTTTTCTTAAAAGTGAGAAGTATTTCATAAATTGAATAGTAGAACAAATTCAAAAGAAGTAAAGCTCTTTTGCGATGAGGAGGCTTTAGAATCTTAAGCAGTGCTTCCTTCATAACTTTTTCTTAAAAGGAGAATTTCGAACTCATAAATCAAAATCCCTTCGTTCATATTCTCATATTTTCCAGCTACACGAAGCAGGATGCACAGAACTACTTTTATGTAGTTTGTCCCTGATCCAGAGCATCCTTTGGACACAGACCAATAGCCATCAATTCTACACTCTCACCCTTTTGACCATCATTTTAACACCCTAACGCCCCAACCTGCCCGATCGGGGTATATCTTTATATACATTTCCCCCCTCTCCCTTTTGTCCTACCTTTATTCTTTCTCTTTTTTTTTTCTCCTCTCTCTTCTTACATTCATTCTTTCTCCTTTTTTTCCCCTTCTTCCCTCATCCTGCTCTTGGTGTTCCTTTAAATTTTATTCCGATCGATGAAGAGATGCTATTGGTGGGTAGTGGGGATGCGCAAGACATGATGCTCAATGCATCATTCTTTCGAGTGACTTGTGGCTCTTTGGCTCTGGCAGGGGGGCGGGGCTAAGCTTTCCTGTCACTAGAGAGATTTCTTTTTAGAGTTTCTTTTTCATAGAATAGTCCCTTTTTTTATTATTTTTTTTTATCTCTTTCCCACCCTCATACTCAGCTCAGAGATTTTTTTTTTGCAATTGTTTTTTTCTTTTCAATTCTTATTCAGTTATCTCCCACTTCATATATATATATATATANAAACAAAAAGAAAATAAAAGGAAAAGTAATAAAATAAAATACGGCGAGGAAGCGAAAGGGGGAGATATATATATCTTTGATCTTTTTCCATATAAAACTATTTTAAATCTTTATAACATAGCATGCAAATTAGTGTTAGAAATAAGTTGATTTTTATAGATTTACTATTGCAATTACATTTTAGTTTAGTAAAATCTATGCTTCTATAGTTTAATCTTGCTAATAGGCTGAAATATAGTTGAAAAATACTTTGCACGTTTCCTGTTGGCTATTAATACTTCTATTAAATTATTACAACTGGTTATTTAATAGCTTTGAAGATTAAAAAAAGACAAAAAATTGTGAACGGGTGATAGATTTTAATCATCATGAATCAAAATTAGACTTTTATAAAGAAGTTGAAAGAAAAAAAAAGTTTTTTTTCTTTGTGAAGCAATGATGATGTAATTTTAATATTTCGATTAAAACGCGATTTGTTTAAAAACAAGCAATATAACTGGGACAGCTGTCAAAATATTGGTATATGTATTGAGTATGGTATCTACAAAATAAAACACAAAACCTGTTCTTAAATAGAAAACTAAAACTAAACATATAAAAAACAACAGAAAAACAAAATATTAAAAACAATAATTTAAAAAAACTACGAATTATTTTTAATATCTCTAGATACATTCATAATTTTTGATGGTAAGAACTTCAAAAAATCAAGTAAAAAAAATCACTCTTACTGTAAAGAACTAATTTTAATTTTAAAAAAATAAGAGAATATATATTTTTTTACTTATTGAACTGGAAAAATATTTTTATGAACTGAGGGCTGGATTTGCAAAAATATAAAGTATAGAACCTGCTCACATAATGGAGAACTAATATTAAATAACAAAAAAATAATTGTTTTAGAAAAAAATCCACTATTATAATTTACAGTAAAATGAAAATTATAAATATAATTATTATATTTCAGTCATACAAATTAAACTAAAGTGTAACTTTAAAGTTAAACTTTTGTTATATTTAAACGGTAGTATAAAAACCAAAAGACTGTAAAGATAACACTGACTTCCATTTTTAAGTAGTGTCTGTATATTATTTAATTTATCTGTATTTCCTTCAATAATTGACCGGTTTTCGAGAGATATTTTAATATCATAAAGTAAAAAAATCATGTTCCATAAAATTTTTCAAATTAAAACTAATGGTAATGACTGTGCACTGACATAGAAACTGAACCGTAAAGTAATGTTTCGTTCGCCTTTGTCTTATTTTTTAAATATTAAGAAGAAATTTCATCACACGAACTTAATTTTTTAAATTGTTTTATAAAAGCTTTAAATGAGCAATATCGATAGCTCTAATAAATGTTAACTATTTTCATTTTTTTTTTGAAGAAGTGAAGAATTATGAAAAATTTCATAATTTCAAAAAATGATAAACTACTTTAATTTATTTTGTTTCATTACCAGAATTAATCGTATGAAGTCTTGAAGTTACAGCCTTGTCACCTATCATAATTGGAATATCCATAATCTAAAAACAGAAATATTCCATTTTGGGAAATGAAATATCTATTTTTCAAAAATATTCAAAAAGTAAAAATAAAAAAAAATACAGAAAAAAATGCGAAAAATATTTCTAAAAATATGAGTGCAGTGGTGGAAAGAAAGAGAGAGAGGAAAAAAAAAAAGGAAGCGATCAGTGAAATGAAGTGAATTGAGAAAATAAAAAGAAAGTGGTTTAGATTTATGTTTTAAGTTTTGTTCCATTCTGAAAACTGGAATATACATTAAAGTCAAAAAATATTTCCTGAAGGCAATGCGGAGAGAAAAATGATAACGGCGATAAACAAAATGAAGAAGAAGAAAAAAAAAATGCTCGAGTAAAAAATTGGGAAATATTCAGCTGCGCGCAAAATAAAGAAAATAGTATTACTAAATAATAATAAATGCAAAAAAGAAAGAAACTTTTTCAAGAAGCACCCTACAGGGCCTGAAATAAATGTACAAGTTAAAAAAAAAGAAGAAGAAGAAGATAAAACAAAAAGAAAATAAAAGGAAAAGTAATAAAATAAAATACGGCGAGGAAGCGAAAGGGGGAGTAATTTCAAAGTCCGTTCTACGCTGCCATTAATTGTTTGGGCTTCTCCTTCCTTATGGGGATGGAATACGGAGGATGCTGAGGAGCTGGAAGATTCCTCTTCATCCTCTTAAGGGTTTCCATGGTGATTGCTTCTGATAATCATCAGCGAAGCTTCCAGACAGGCTCATCAACAAGAGCTACGGGGCATTATCAGCTAACACCTTCACTGCTGAGAGAAGGTGCTTACCTGTGTGTGTGTGTCTTGCAACATCTTTAAGAAAGAGTCTTCCTTAGAAGACAAAGATACGAGGACATGGTATTAAGTCCTCTTAGGGAAAGTATACGTATTTTTGGAGATAATTTTTGAAAATTCCACATTCTTAACAAGATTTTAAATATTGGATACTATCGTATAGTAGCGATGATAGTATTGAAGGGACAATTTGGACCGTGGTTGTCTTAGTTCAGTCTTTCAAAATGCTATCATATTTGACATTAAAAGTTGCTTTTATATTGATTATGGTAGACAATCTGATCATGAGAGCAAATGAAATGTTATTGTTTAGATTCTTGAAGAATAGGGAGAATTATCCAGTTTAAAACTAATTGATTATTTTTCATTCTACTTATATATATATATATATTTTTTTAACAATATCATAACTTAGCATTAAAATAAAATGAAATATAAAGTTCTTCATTTTTGATTCCTTTTTTTCGAAATGTTTTTGAGTTAACAAGAGGAAGTCATAAGCAAAACGAAAGAATGGGCCAGAAAATTTTGCCTCATGCTACTTTGAAACGTTGTAATCCCACAAATATGTAAGTCTCTAAATTGGCTTTTCAAATGAGTACAATTCCAAAATTTAACTGTTATGTTCCCATGCTGAGTGTAAGAAACCTTTGTCATTATGAATAATGAATTTAAAAATAAGGCTCATGTCAAATATAATTTTATTTTGCTCGCATCAAATTCTTTTATGCGTCCTTAAGGTTATGTCTTCACTGATTTGTATAAGAGTCTAGAAAAAAGAAAATCTCCTTCGTTTTCATATTCCAATTACAACGATAATTCAAACTATTTCTCGATAAATATCAGCGTAATTTATTAATATTTCTCACCTTTTTTCATTTTTCAATAGTCTGGCACCTAAACGCATGAATTAGACATCGCGTTCGTCATCTTTCCGTAAATACCTTGAGATTTTTCAAAATTTTATTTATTAAAATCAAGTAAGTATAATGAAATAAGTTCTCAATATTTTGCCATTGCAAATAAAAATCCTTGTAAAACTTATACTTTACAATTACAGCATAATTTCACGTTTGAATACATTTGAGGGATTTTAAAAAAAAAAAAATATTAGCGTTTTCAAATTCCTTCAAAGTTATTTTTAATTATAAGTTATAAGGAAAGACACGCCGAGAAAAAAAGTATGGTCAAAACTTCCAGAGTATAGTAAAATTTATCGTATTTTTGGCTTTAACCACCAATTGGCTCTAATTGGCTTTATTGGCTCTAACACCAATAAAGTTTTCAAATTTTACTGAAGCGCTTTGATAATAATTATGGTAAAATTAACCACTAAACATAATTTAAAAATATTTGATACAATTTGGTAAATATGATGTAATTTGATAATTTTATCATGATACCATGGCCTCAAAATCATTTATCCGGTTAAATTTATTTTTTAGGTTTTGTATTTTTTACTAAATGTGTAGTAATAAGAACTATAATTTTGAAAATCAGAATTTCCGGTTAACCGTTATCAGATAAACGGAAAAAATTACAAAGTGAATGGTTTAAATATCTATATTTTCGTCTTCTTTACCAGATGTATGGTTTTTGTTATTATTATCTTTATCAGAAATGCCATAAACGTACAGTACGGTAATTTTACGAGAATTTTTTTCTTCATACAGAAAGAAATTATTTAACAAATCACAATGCACTTTCTCTTTAATAATCTGACAAACATCCTAATCCATGTTTTTCCTTTTAATTCTGAGTAAATGTTTTGAGAATTCTTCTAAAATGTTTTATTTAAATGAAATGTGTTATAAAATTTTTACCATTAAAATGTCAAATCACTTATCAAACGCATAGTATACAATGACTGCACCCTTTACATCACAAATTTTTTAAAATTATATTATGGAATATAATATTGCATTTTTCCATTTCTTCAAAGTTCTAATTTTAATTCTAAAAACAGACAAAATGAAATCCTTCAATAATTCTCACTTCCCTTTTTTCTTCAATAATCAAACGCTTAAATCCACGACTTTAAACGTCACGCGATTCATCTTTCGTAAACGTCCTGAGATTTTTCGAGACTGATGGTTGACGAAAGGACAGGTGAAGAAAACGTCAAAAGTCAAAGAAAATCCTGGATATGAGAATGAAAGTCGGCGGGGGTGGAGTAGGTGGTAGGTAAAGGAGTCATTAAGAGCCCTTTCAAAAGGGGCAGGGATTGAGGGTTGCACACGTGATCATCAAACGATTCGACGGCGCGTGAAGATGGTTAATCCCAATTTTTAGTGCAAAACTTTGAAGCATGGGTCCAGACCCTTCTTTGCATAAGGAAATGAGAGAAAGACTGAGATTTCCTTTATTTATTTATTTTATCGATTTTTTTTGAGGGAGGGGGGGATTTTTTTTTCTCTTCTTGCATCAATCATCCTACTTTGCGTAGAAGAAGAAATTGCAGCATTGTTTTGGATATTATAGATTTACAAGCCGTGATGGCAACAAGCTCTACCATAAGAAACAAGAAAGCTAAAATTTACGATAAATGAGTTTACATTTCTTTTAATTTTAATATTTTGTTAATGGAAAAATAAACATAGATTTTCCTTTACCTAACATTTTAACGTAACGTATAGATTTTTCATCAATGAGTTTATACTTAAATAGTATTACGTATAATTTATTTAATTTTAAATGCTTTGATTAATGAAAACACCAGAATCATTGAAGGAATTTATTGTTTTGTAAGAGAAAATTTCATTTTCTAAAGTTTCCAATTGTAATATTCAATGCCGTCAAATATTCTATTTTAAACGGTATGTATTTTTAGCTAATACATCCGTTTACTACATTTTTCTCCTTCACATAATATTCATACAAGATGATGAAAAAATCTCTTCAGAGTTTTTAATGTCCTTTTCAAAAAAATCTTGA
This sequence comes from Parasteatoda tepidariorum, assembly GCF_043381705.1. Classification (NCBI taxonomy): domain Eukaryota; kingdom Metazoa; phylum Arthropoda; class Arachnida; order Araneae; family Theridiidae; genus Parasteatoda; species Parasteatoda tepidariorum. The sequence goes on from NC_092211.1 coordinate 54,509,544, forward strand.
ATCCATCAGTCAGAAAAAAAGGATTTATTAATCGTATACGAACATGTATCTTTGAATTGTTTAAACTTAGTTCTAATTTTCATGTGGATGTCTTTTACTTTTTATTTCCTACATTTACTTACCTATTAATCAGTCTACTTATATTTATCTATATTCGCTAACATATTCCTCTAACTACTTATTGATTATAGTTACATTTTATCTATTATTCTCTGCTTACTTATGTATACTATTATATCTATTCATTTATTTCTGATATATTTTCAAGGAAAATATCCTGTTATCCCAAATCTAATTTATCTATAATCTCAATCACATCTCATCTCAATTTCTTATAGCTACAAATAAATACTATTATATTTATTATAATATGTTTCATTTTATAACTGGCGTTGATCAGTCGACCCAGTTCTGAGTTTACGACTATCAATGTCCCACTTTGTAATTTTTAACCCAACCCAGAAGAGAATAGAATTCCTGGTTCAAACATTGGGACAAACTAATTTTCATTAAATGGGGGGGATCATAAAACTTCCCACTATTAGTCTAACGACAACAGAATCCTAACCTATCATCCATCTGCTGCTAAGGAAATTTTACACCAGCCGGGAACAGAATTCGTATCAAGTAGCCACAGCTGGGATTCGAACTTGGTTCGCATCATTGGGAGGTGAATGCTCTAACCCCTGAGCCACCGCGTCTCTATTGTAATATATTCATATTTTATCGATTTATTTTTTTTATCTATTATCAAATATCTGCTGCCTCCTTTTATAAGTATAATCAAGCTTACAGTCGAAAACAACCTTAAAAAGTTTTACGAATTCTACGAACTTACGTGCCATGCCTAAATGTTTAATTCATTTCCAGGGATAAATCTTAAGCCAACTTCTTTTAACAGCGAAGCTAAAGAAAGAAAACTATAAACAAAACTAGCAACCTTATTATATCCGGCAATCTGAGAAAACTGTTCTTTCTATCCGGGATCTAAGCGTCCAGGTAAGGAGAAGGGGGATGATGAAAAAAAAAGGAAAAGTAATTCTCCTGTTGATGAAGGCCTAGAGCTCTAAGAACGAAACTTTGTTTCTTTTCCAAAGAACACTAGCGAACAACAACAGCAACAACAACAAAGAGCAGTGTATGGAAAAAAGGGGCCTTATGCGCCCCTGTAAGGTTTGTCCTTCCTATAAAAAGGCGAAACCGGGGCTGCTTTTACGATTTTCACTCCAGGAACGGGAAACTGCGATCATCTGAGCTAGTGTCACGTTCTGTACCAAACGACTTCTACGAGGCTGGGGTACCGGAGCGAGGGGTGGTCCAGAGAAAGAATTAGGATCTTTGGAAGAAAAGGAGGAAGGTCGTAAGGATCGTGACTTTAGGAAAAAGGCCTGCCCAAACGAGAGTTGAGGGAGTTTTCTATGATGGCAATACTTTCGGGAACACCACCACCACCCCTGCCCTCAACGTGCCTAATTACAGAGAAGGGAGATGGGGATCGGTTTTGGGATTTTCTGGCGTTACTTTGTTTTGTCCGGGATTTTATGGCATCTTCTAGTTCTGGGGTTTTTTTCCGTTTATATTTCTTTCGCTTAAGGGCTTCGTGTAAAACTTGTATATCTTAATATATTTCGGATACTGAATGTCCAGATTTTTGGAACATTTCCTCTAGGGGACATTCTATTTAAAAAATAACATGTTTGTTTCTTTAGAAAATATTACAAAAATTTCTTTTTAATGTCTTCGATATCAAAGAAGTATAGTTTTCTAAGAATCTTTCACATTTTTATATTGGAAATAAATATAGTTCGTTATAAATTATACTTTTTCAAACTAACGTATCATAATCTTTTAGAGAATAGAAATAAAGTTTTAGGGGAATTGAAAAGCAGCTGAATACCTATAATTTCACTTCCTTACTTGATGTCACAGCTTTCGCTGTATATACTTTTTATTTATTTAAAAATAAAAATTTAAGAATTTGAATACTTTTTCCAGAATCATTCTGAATTGTGTGTGAAGTTTTACTCGTAATAGTAGGGGGTTTTAGCCAATCATTGTTTCAAAACTAAAAATATTAAACGATGTAACTGCTTTAAAATATTACAAAATAGGGAAATGTCTTGTAAATCTTTCAGTAGTTCCTAAAGGGGTAAATAGATTTATAAACACTTTTACATCGTGTTGAACTATTATATCGTTAAAGTTTGCTGCAATCTACTATTACTATAAATTTTATGGTGTAAATAGTTAAAGTGCAAATGTTTATGCGTCAGTGTGTGCAATAAAAGTTTACTGTAATTTCCAAAGTTTTTTTCTCACAGCTTCTGGTATTTACTACAGTTTTTCAAAACCAATAGCCTTTCCCTTCTATTACTTAAACAAACTTATAACCTCTTTTTTTGTAAAAAAAAAAGATCTATTGTGGAATAGAGAAGTGAGAGAAGCTTACGTTTACATAAATTAAATAATCTATTGGCTTCAAAAATAAATGAAATTATATTTCAATACAAAGTCAAGTGTTTTCAAAAGAAATTGAAAATTTTTAAAAGGTCCTCATTCTTTACCTTCACCAAAAATTTTTCTATATTATTCTGTAAAGAAAAAATATTGATAAGAAAGGGGGGGGGGAATCCTTTTTTTTATCATTTGTTTAGAACTTCTGCACGAGTCAACTTCTTTCCCCCTGTCAGGACCAATCAGAAAGTCTTCGAATGAGATACTCACCCGCCCGTGCTCCCACTCGGGGAAGCCCCGTGGCAAAGGGAGCTGCAACGACCAAAAAATGTCCACCAATAAATATCCAAACGCACCGCTAAAATGTCACTACCCCGAAACTGTCAAAGCGAACGCCCGGGTAAAATGAAAGATGCCCTACTGTTCTCTCGAACGAAACTCCATTTATAATGTCCTTCCATTTCTTCTTTTTTTTTCTTTTTCGCTGCTTCTTTTTTTTTTCGTTTCTTTGGTGTCTATGTATATATATTTTCTTCGTTCTTTATATATTCGTTCTTTCGTGACGCCGTTCAGAAGAACTCCCTCTTCCTTCTCTGGAGACTTTAGAGACTGCGACACAAGAAGGTTCAAAAAAGAGAGAGAGAGAGAGACACGATTTTGGAGCGAAGATCTCTGGACTAAGTCCGAGAATATTTTCGACATTTTTCCAAGTTCTCATTTTTCTTGGCGTTTTTTAAGTACTCGCCACAGAAGACGACAGGTGCAGTTAATGTTCGAAAGCTTTGAAACGATTAAAAGAAACTCCATTTTTAACTTCTTCCTTCCTTCTCCAAGATGTATTTAAAAATAATAAAAGATCCGGAACCTGAAACTGTTTTTCTTTTTCTTCAACAACATCTAATAATTTGATAAACTTTTTAGAACATTATTAATAAATAATATATAGTAAAAAGACAATTTGGCGACGATTTTTTTCGGTTGTATTAATTTTATTGGTTTAATCTTTAAGTTTTCCTACATGAATCTGGTGAAGATTTGGCTTACTTTGCGCGGAAAAAAATACGGTTTTTACAGTTCCACAAACACAACGCTTGTTGCTGATAGTTTTAAATCTAAATGTCGATAAGCATCATACACGTTCATTTTAAATTCTAGAAACAATAAACAAACCTCTTTCTGTCAGTTTTATTTTCAGATAATCAGTGTGGCGACTCTCCACTCTTCGATGTGGAGATGATATGAAATCGGTGGTTGGACATTGATCAAAGGCCATGACATCCTTAGCGCTTAGTAAATACTTAAAAAAAACATATCTATTTTTTAGAATTTTCTTCAACAATATCATTAAAAAGATACCTGATAAAAATAGAAACTTTTTTTCATGTGAGTATTTGACATCACTGACATCAATTCAGTGAAAATCAATAGAACAAACTCCAAATTAGTGAATAAAATTATATTTTAGCAGCTGTGGCAATTATGCTTAACAAGTAAGCTAATTTAAGATCCTCATAAGTAGAGCTAATACCAAATAAAATCTGTTTTCTTACTTGAAGTTAGTACAAAAAAACAGAATTTTCATTACTATAAATTTCGTTGTCACGTGAACATCGCATATATTGAGAGGTAAGCTTATTCTGAGCTTATTTTTTTAAAAACTTTATAACCATCGTCGAACAGCCGACCCAAATTTGGGTTTATGACTACCAATGTTCAACTTCATTGCCCTGTGATTTTGAACTCAATCCAGAAGACAAGAAAACTCCTGGTTCAAGTATTAGGAAAATTTTGCCTTCGTGGAGGATTTTTTGATGGAACTCACACCCATTTGCGTTACATGAAGAGGAAATGTAATGCCAACATCATGTAATCAAAACACCACTTTATAAGACACATTGTGCTAAAAATTCTGGTGCAAAATGTCTAACTTATGCAATGACATTTTGTTATAAAAAAAATCGTTCTTCATACTCTAAAATATTAAAGTAAAAAGGAAACTTTATTTTATTTTATATTTTATATCAGTAGTTGTACAGCCGACCCAATTTTGGGTTTACGACTACTGATGATCAACTCCGCAGCCTTGTAATTTTGAACCAATCCAGAAGAAAAGGAAACTCCCGCATCAGTGCCCCCAGAGGTATTGATTTGTTATGGGAATATGTAAGACTTTGCGACTCGACAGATTTAACATGCATCAGTCACCATTTACCACATGGGGAATCTTTGGACGGCCTGGGATCGATCCCACAAACTCTTGGACATGGACCCAGTGCCCCACCAACCAGGCTATCCTGTCCTGAGGAAACTTTATTTAATAAAATCAAAAAAAGTACTTAGTTATTTTTTTAAATTAGAGTACACGATCTTTATACAGTCCCTAGTCAAAATATTAGACGCACAATAAGATTCTATGTAAAATCTTAATTATCAGGCGATGTTATACAGCTTTATTGTTCTTACGCAACTGAAACCGGTTTGCACTTGTTTACGTTCGTGTATCAATTGATTAACATTGTAATGTAATACGTTATAAATAAATACAAATAGAAAGTATATAAAAATCTCCTGAATAAATATCCGTTACATGTATGTTTAAATTTAAAAGTATTGCAAAACATCTAATTATTAAAACACTACAGTTCGTCTAATGATTCGGTCCAATTATTATAATATACAAATAAAATAGCTGATATAATAAATATTCTATACTTTTGTAATATATGATCTAATTTATCCAATCGTCGAATTTATATTGTATATCGCCTAATTTAACCCATTGATACACGAACGTAAACAAGTACAAACCGGTTTCAGTCACGTAAAAACTATAAAGCTGCATAGTATCACCTGATAGTTAATATTTTACTTAGAATCTTATAGTGCCTCTAATAAATTGGCCAGGTACTGTATATTTAGAATTCAGATTCATTTTAAATCGTTATCACTTTTGAGGATATGTTTTTTTTATCAAATTGGTAAATATTTAATTAAAAAAAATCGATAAACATAATTTAGCTGTATAAAACTTTTATCTTGAAAGAGCGAAAGATGGTAGAATAACAGTATAAAATCCAATAATTTGATTTGTAATCCCAGAATTATGTTGATTTTTTTTCTGCTTTTAACTAAATGGGAGGTCAACAGACATAAATATTCAGTTGTTTTAAGCAGAAACGTATGAGGAATGTCGTATAAGTATGTTTTAGGACGAAAAATTTGAATAGGAAAAAATATGCCGGCCTCAATGGGTTAAACATAAACAGAGATGGAAACAGTGATAACATGAAATGTATATATTTTTTTATTTGGAATGGTGATACGCCATTTTTCCTTAAATCTTCTAAGGTATACATATAGCTTGATCGATCATTCCTGAACTTCCTGTATCCGTTATGTTGTCACTTCGATTTTTTGCCCACATCACTTGGGGAATGTCTATTGCACAGAAGGTGATGACAAGTTTCTTTTGATCAAAACAAATTCTCGATTTTATATTCTGTCTTTTTCAGAAAAAGGAAACTTACTGAACTTTGTAAAGTTATATATTTTTTTCTCTTTTACAAAGAAAGAATAAAGCGTGGACTGAAAATTTGGTTTTTAAAACTAAAAAAAGTCCCCCTCTAACGAAATAATACATTAATAATACATAATATCGAAATAATATATTATAGTCTTATCATAAATTTGTTTGGTACACTTCTTGAACATGTTTTTGATTAAAGTAAATGATTCTTTGGGGGAAACTTGTGACATAATTTAATTTAATCTCTAATTCTCATATGTATTTTGAGTTTAATACAAAAAAACTTTATTTTAAAATATTTCGCGTGATTTTAAATTTACGGCTCTTTATATCTTTAGTTTAAAATAATGAACTATTTTAAAATTTTTAGTGCATTTTAAAAGTTTTAATTGTGATAGACTGGAATATAATTGATCAATAATATTTTTTATGGAAGTTATAGCATTTCTTTCTACATAATTGCTTAACTTCCATATTTCATCAAAAAGGAACTTGCCTTTAAATTGTTATAATCTTCTCTGATACGTAGGAGTTTCAAAAATTATAAACTAATATTTTTATAAACTTCATAAAACATCTGTTTAACATTGCTTTTGGTAAAAATATTTGTAGCAGTTTTAAAAAGGTATACTCTAAACAATGGGATATATGAAGGGTGTAAAAATGGTTGGAATCAATTCTGTTCCCCAATTCTTTCCAATTCTACAATTCGTTTTTCCTACTCTTTTTTAAATTCAGTTTTTGTCTCAAATTGCTAATGCATAAATCCTTAAATCTTCATTCATAATTCTCTTCGTACGTAAATTTTCAGATTTATGTACAAAATATCTGTACATAAAATTACTTACATTACCTTTATGTATATATGATATCATTTTTCTAAAAATCAGTTACTGAGTATTTCAAGTGCACTGTAACGGTATTTTTTATAGCAATTTGATCAGTTATTTTTTACAGTATAATATAATACCAATTTTTTTACTAAATTTTTAAACTTCTTTGAAAAACTGAAACATTTTAATGTTTTTTTTACTAAAAAAATAATCCTACTAACACTATTTTCGCAATAATTTTTAAATTGTCAACACTATTTTGTATAGTAATATTTATTGTCTTTAAATTAATTGATTATTGCCTTAATTAAGAGTTGAAGATAAAGTTACCAATAAAGAAAAAGTCACCAATATGGAAAAGTTGAGGAAATTATAAAATTTATCAATGCAATGGAACCTGTCAATATATAGAATTGTGCGCAACAAATTGAAAAATTGTGTAGTAAATATATATATGAAAACTATTTGTTGAATATAGATTAACTAACTATTGGATTAATTAAATAAACCTAGCAATTTTTACGGGAATTGCAAAAAAATATTTTCGAATAAATTTTTCTTAAAGGAAAGAAACTGCATTCCATATTAATATTGGATTATTGGAAGCTTAATATGTATTTTGATCTGTGTTTAATTGGGCTGTTTGTAAGTGACTTGAGAAATTTCTTCTACTTTTAAATAACAATATTTCTAAAGTGTCTAGAAAAATTCTTCATAGCCAAATTATAGAAATTTGAAAAAAAAAAAATGGCCTAGTAATTTTTTATGCATGTTTAAAATGTTCATATATTTCAATTCATATATTAAGTCATTAATAATTTTGCTTTATTCCATTAAAAATTTCGAGTAGACTTTGTTAAAAAAAAATTAAAGTAAAGATGATGGGAAAGGAAATAAAATTTTGGTTATAAAAATAAATTTTTAATGAGTAAATTAGTTTACAAAATTGTTTATTTTTGAGTATCATACCGATACTGATTAATGTCATTATCAGAAATATATGATCATTGATATTTTTTAGAAATATTTTTAATTTATGTAAGACTGCAAAATATTGGAATTAAAATAAATAAATAATAAGAAACCACGTGGAAGGAGAGGGAAAAAAAATTATTTTGTCAGAAAATGCCGATAACCACTTCTCGGTCTTAAATATGTGTACAAAGATTACAACCGCCTCTATACGGTCTTGCTCATTACTTAAATTTATTAAGTTCGAACTCTAGAGATTCAGGGGGGGGGGAGAGACTTATAACCTAAGTAAACATCGTAATCGTTTGCGTTAGCATAAAATATTAGATTTCAACATTAAAAATTTGTGTTTTAATTGCCCTATCAACAAAATAATATAGGAAATTATTTGTAGGAATTCCAACTTAACTGATATTTTAATGCTGTGAAGGGCGTTATTTTTACCTATGTTTAGAATGTCTATTTGTGAAAAAAAAAGATCTGTTATTTGTTTTATGCGTACAACGTGTTAGAGCATATTATGTTTAGAAATTAAGGATCTATAGTAGCCTTATGTTAAAACAAGATACAGTATAATTTTGTTTTTTTTACCTCCTTAATGCATTTTAAGTGATGCTAAAAGTTTGCAAGCACTTTTATTTATCATTATATTTTTTATATTTTTAAATTAAAAGCTTCAGCTTGTTTTCCCTCATTAGAAATTTTTTTTACACGTATCAAAATAAATTCGGGATATGTGAGCTAAAAATCTTTTAAACTTGGAAGTTATGTTAACTTGATTTTTTTAAATATCAATATCGTCTTTTTTTGGTATTCAGGTTGACTTCAAATTTCTTACCTCAAAATTGTGGATTTTTGCACAGTGTGTTTCTACTAAATAAAGCCACCATTTTTTTTGTGCCATAATAAGACACAAAAAAATAAAACAATGAGAACCAAACATATGTATTAAAATATTCCATATCTAAACTCATATTTAGGAGGAATAATAATTCTTAGCGTAAATTAGTGTAATTTTTCTGTCAAAAGTAATCACTGGTGTTTAAAATGAATCCCCAGCCCGCCCCCCAATTTTCATTGCAATTCAGGGGTTCGAAATTTCAACTTATATACTGGAAATTAGTGTACACAATTTTTTTTTATCATTTAAAATACATGGCAAAAATAGTGATAAAACATTGATAAAAATTTTGGAAATTGTTTTATAAATTTTTTATGGATTTAAAAAGTTATTTTTAGCGTACGAAGAAAAGGTGAATCTGTATATAAACGTGCTTCCTCAATGAGTTATTTAAGACGTGTGTGTAAAGAAGTAATCAAAACGATGTACGCGTTTTAATGTTTTTTTTTTACACATATAGTTACACAATCATTTATGCATCTGTCGGAAGTCATTCATTATAATCGAAATCTATGAGGTTATAACTTTTAAATTAGTAGCTGGTTACAATTACGAAAATTCTGTGTGGACAATATGAATTCCAGTATGATGTTTCAATCTTATTCATGGAGGTAAAAAGTAACTTAATTCTACAAGAATTTGATTTTTCGGTGATTTGTTTTAAATGCTAAAAGAAAGTAGATGTGTCAGGTTTACTAAAAGTGAATAAATTTATTAGAATTAAGATTCCAAGAACTGCCGAGAAAAAAATTTCTACACTCATTAACGATTACTTTTTTCCTAAAAGCGAGTTTATATGTACATATTAGCTTTTCATTATTTTCCTTTCTCACTTCCAATGGACCTCATCAATAATTACGAAAATGAATATTTAAATAAATTTGTCGTTTCGCGATTGGGTATTAAAACAAAATATCTCGAGTTTGTTTCCAAAAATAAGAAATGAAAATTCAGCACAAAACTTTTGCCTTAATCTGACTTAAGGAAATAGTTAGAAGATTAAAAAGTTTGAAATGCCCCTTCGACGTATTCGAATATCTGGTAAGAGAAGGTGCGCACTTGAAACAGGACTATCGTCAATTATCCTCAGCTGTTGGCGATTCTAATAGCCCCTGGAAGAGAAAACGAAAAAGGGAAAAAGGGGGGCGATTCCAAAACCATAAACCCACTTTCTCCGCACACATACAGATACATATCCATCCACCAGAATCTCCAAACTACAGTAACTAAAAAACAAAAAAACCCAAAAAATCTGGAAAACTTTTGGTGTGGGGGGAGGGAGGAAGAAAGACTATCGCAAAAGGGAACGAGGGGGGAGGATTAGATCTATCCATCACCCCAAACCGTGTGGGAAAAGAGAAGGCTTTGAGGCAAGGGGGTTTTGATAGGGAGGGGGGTCGCCCAAACGACGCTCGGCCGCCCCAGATAAGCCCCTCCGTCTGCTAGTGATTGGAGCCCCGGGTTCGGGGTATTGGAAAACGATTCTACTCCTCAACTTCTTCCTTCCCTTAATACTGCCAACCGTCATCGCGATCCAGGAAATAGGATGGAAGCTGCAGCATCATGTGCCGTGGGATGGGGGGGAACAGGAGGAGCAGGGGCATTCTCATCCCTCCATTCCCCGACATCCAGATCCTTCTTCTCCAATAGACGAGACGTGTCTCTAGTATGGGAAGTCTCTTTCCTCTTCCTTCTCTGGAAAAATCATTTCTCTTCTTTTTTTTCCTCCTCTTCTTTTTCTTCAGCATCTATTTTTTTTTCTTCTTCTTCATTCCTTTACCTCTTTCCTCTTTTAGTTTTCCACGTTGTCGTTTTTGTTGTTGTGGAAAAGAAAAAAAAAGAATATATTTTTTTTCTTCCTCTTCTTATACTTAGTGTACGAAGTCTTGTTTGTTTGCAATGCACTGTTGTTGTTGTAGTTCTTTTTCCTTGTTGTTGTTGTTATTATTATTCTCCCTTTCGTTTTTCTGTCGCTGCTTTGTTTCCTTAGGAACTCGTTGCTTCTTGTCGCATTCTGTCACATCCGGCGTTTTTCCGGAATGCGTCTGTATGTGTAAGCTCCGTTTGTACGAGTGAAGGATTCCCTTCCTCCCCCCCTCCTCCAGTTCTCCTGATTTTTTCCCAGTTTTTTGTGTCACTTTTGTTTAACGCTCTCTTCTTCTGAAGAATATTGCGTGGTTTTCTGCTTCAGGGCGATGAACTCAGGCATATTATTTAAATAGTACAGAACAAATTTTCATTCGGAAAAACATTATTGTAATTGAGTTTTAAAATTTTAAAAGCGTGTTTTCAAATTATTTTCTTTTTTGGTATTGAAAATGAGATTCAGAGAATAAATAGGTGGTAAGCAGTGATTTAAGAATTTTTTTTTACGAACGTGAATGCAAGTCCAATTCTAAATACAACACTTACTGAAACATGCAGGAATTGTAAAAACTTTTTTTAAGATTTATTACAGCGAGCGAAAAATGTTTTACTGATGGTACGAATTTTATTAAAAGTTTTTGAAATGATTAAAAAGGTGCGAAGTAGAGATAAAAGTGGAAAACTGCAGTTCGTGTGATACTTTTTTTAGAGTGCACTCTCAGAAGTAAAACTCTCACTTTTGATGATTCAGCAATCCGTGAGCTGTATTTCGTTAACTTTGAGTATGATTTTGTCACGAAATCACGTCATTTGTACAAAACGTGAACTTTCACACGTGCGACGAAAATGTTTCTTCAACTTGGAATCTCCTCACAGTGCATTGTGGGATATTATTAACTAAAAAAAAGTTTAGACGATTAGAAATAAAGTGACGAGACAAACCGACAGACTGTATGGTGGTCAAGGAGTTGGATTCGTACCAGAAACATCGCGGTTTCGATTTCCGTTTCGGCTTCAGTGCAATTTATGTCTCTGCTCTTTTTGTGCTGTTTGGGTGACTTTTATCAACCTATATGGTGCCCACGATAAAGTGATTATTAGAAAATTTAGGCACATTGCGTTTTCTTTTCCAAAAAAAATTGAATGCCGAAATATTTTTTTCAATTTCGACAAAATTTGTTTCCTTGAAGAAGTGACGATAGTTATTTCGTCACTTTGATTAAATATTTTGCTCGAAGCATATTTTATTTTGTAGGTAGAAACTAAATTTCAAGTATATTTTTGCATATGTCAGGAAACGGTTTCGTCAAAAACAAAGAATGTTTAGTGAAATTTGAGCATCCATTTTTTTACGCTAGAAATTTGTTAAAATAATTTTTCAATAAAGTAGGCTCCTATGGCAGATTATTAAAATAAATTGATATTAACATATTAGTCATTAATATATTAGTCCATAAATTATTATATTTAGTTTATAAATATTAATCTATCTTATAAATACATTATATTAGGCATTAAAATAAATTTAGATTAATTATTGAGCATTGTTAATTTTTCTACTACAAAATTGGAGAAGAAAATTTCTTTAAATTAATAAGGAATCGAAAATAAATTTTAAGGATTTTTTTTAACCTTTAGAGAAAGGAAATTCTTGGTCAAATTTTCGGAAAAATTTCTCCTCAATTCACTTTGTTCTTAAAGAATAGTATGAAGAAAAAAACCTCTATTTGTTTAACAGGGACGCATCTATCTAAAATGGTTAAATATTTCGGGTCAATTTCTCAGAAAGATTATGTTCCTAACTGCAAAGTTGAAACGTGCAGTATCAAAAGTCATGAATGTTAATTATAAATGAAATGTTAAAACTGGCTAAAGTGTAAAGTATCATTTTAAAGATTTTCTGTTAAAATGGCAACCATTTTAACCATTAAATTAAACCATTAAAACGATTTTTGGATTATAAAACTATGCAAACTTTATATTATTACTTCATAACTCTTAATGGTAATATTATCAAAGAAGTTATTTAAATATCAGAGTAGTTGAAAATGCTTTTAAATTGTTTTTTTTTAGTATTACTTATTAAAAATATAAAATGAAATCACTATTTTTAAAAAACAAAAATAATTTTATTCATAAAATACGCTAAATCTAGTCCCATATTATTATAACTGGATATGACGTATGAATTTTCAGTTTGACTGATTTTTTTAAATGTAAAATTCAAGCAGCCTTTAATCATTAAATTTTTAAACTGGCACGCTTTGTTTTGTGATTCGCTTTTATTATATTTTTAAAAGTTGAATTATTATTTTTAATGTGATTGAAATTAAATGTTTAGAATTCCGGCGTAAAAAATATTTGGTAAGTATAACTTGATTTTATTGATAATGATTTTATTATTAATTAAAAAATGTTCCAATTGTTAATTATGAAAAATAATTTTCAATTTTGAAATTCAAATTTTTTCTTACCACAATTTAAAAAAAAACAAAAAACATATAGCTATTTGTATTTGTATTACCAGCTCCACGAGCCTTTTCATTTTCTATTAGTATGATTGAATAAATCTGTAGAAAAAGTAGCAAGTTAATTTGTAGAACCTTTTTCTTTGGAATATGACAGCATAATTTTTTATCCAAGTAAAAAATTCATCATGTTTGATGCTGTATTAGAAACTATAATTCAAAAGAAATATTCAACAAATTTGAAAAATTCAGTTCACATAATTTTGTCATGTATAATTATTAATATATGCAATTACATAAAGGAAGTTAGAGCATAAAATACCAGAAGTTTACCAAATTAAGACTTCCTCCTGCAATTAAAAAATTAAATAAGAGAGCGTTCTATTTAATGAACATTAAAGCGGAGGGATATGTTTAATTTGGTTTAAATCTATAAAACCACCAAATTGGTTCTAAAGATTAATGAAACTAATAAAGAAACGCAAAGTAATTTTAGCGGAAAAGTTACACAAGCCTTTTTATTTTTTTAACCAGTCAAAAAAATGCTGAATATGACTTAAATGTATATTAATAAGTTCGCTTAACATTTTTTTTTCTTCCTTTCAGTTTCATAAAAGGAGAAAAAGTATAGCCTTTTTACGCCAAATAAAACAGATGATTATAATTATAATCGCATAAAAACACCAAGACGTTTTTTTTTTCAGTATTTAGAAGGGAAAAGGGAAAAAAAAGCGCAAAAAGGTTTTTCTTAAAGGTAAAAATATGAAGGGAAAAAAAACGAGTTTTTTAAGTGGGAGGGATTGGAAGTGGGAAAAAGCAGCAAAACCACTAAAGAAATAAAAGAAAACCCTCTAATGATAATAACGTTTGAAGTACAAATAAAAAAAAAGAGTTTAAAAACGTTGTGGATGGAGAAAAAAAAATGCTAGGTGCTACTGCACAAAGTGAGTTTTTGCCTTCTTAAAAGGCAATTAGTGAGCTTTATTTTAGTGAACAAACACCATGGTGGTGTTGGTATGTTGGGAAAAAAAATCCTTATCTATTACGCTGCTAATTGACTGAAAATTACATAATTCAAGTGTAATTGCCCTTCTTGGCGCTCTCAGGAAAGGGAAAACAAATTAATTACCCTGGTATATATTAGGTATGAATGTCATGGATAATAAATTCTCATTTGTGCTAGTTGGAAAAAAGGTATTACTTACTTGGGATTCTGTTAATAAGTGAAAATAATTTTTTTATGAGCATTTTCACCAAGGGTGAGGCGAACAGAAAAAAGCAATAATTTTATTTTTAAAAAAAAAGACTTTTAAACTCAATTAACGCTGTGGAGTGCTAATAAAACGAAGATAATGTTTGATTGTGTAGGGTTTTATTTAACTGCAGTTTGGTGATTTTGGAATCAACAAGTTGTAAAGTAACATTAATTTTGTTCTGTTTATCAACGTCATTACAGCGTTTTAAAATCATCAATCAGATCAAGTATATTATGTTTAAAAATCAGATATGTTTAAAAACATGTTTAAATAGAATAGAATATGTTTAAATAGAAAATTAAAAATATATCAAGCAATATATGTTTAAAAATCACATCAAGCATATTTGTTTATGCTTGATCTGATTTTGATATTTAGTGAATGCGGCTTAATTAAATCCATTTCCTAATTATAGACAAAAGAAAAAAAAAGTTGGAGTGTTTCATGTTTTTTCATTATTAAGTATTATTATTTCATTTACAATTACATTACGTGAGGGTAAAGTTATAAAATAAAAATCGACATTTACTCAAAAATAATATAACTCTGAAAAATCGAAGATTTTCGAGTTTAAATACAATTAAATTTTATTAAAAATTGAAGAATAAAAATCGTTTTTTCCGTACAATGAAACTAATCTTAAACATTATCTGAAAATGATAATAATAATAATAATGTGGTTACCAGTCAACCTAGAGCTCGGAGAAAATGATAGAAAAATAGCATGGAAATATTACGTAAGGAACTGCACATATATCTTACGGGTACTAGCCTGTCATTTCCAAACTCGATTAAAGTCTTTAAGGTATATATTCACAGTACATAACGAAACAAACATATTCCTTACATTAATGCAAGTTTACATCCATTAAAGGTTTAAGAAGGACAACCCTTTTCATCATTTGAAAGCAACACGTGAGTATCCGCGTACCATTTGACGCATCAAAAGAAAAAAAAAGTAACAAGTAAGCCGGTAGGCAAAGCATATCCCTGCCCTCTGTTTGAAAATGATTTAGAAATCATTAAAAATCGCTTCCACATCATTAATTTGTTTTTGCAAGACCACCTCTGCAAGATGGCGGATTCGGACATTCATCAAACAAAAAGGGATCAGATTTCATCGGTCCGTGACCAAATCATTAAGGCGTAAAAATATCATTTTTATTTCATATCTTGTCCACACATAGCGTATCATTATGACACCAAAAGACTAGGCTTCATTCGCATCGGATGCTGTTTTTCTCGCTGTGTGGTCCATCTTCAAAAGTAATTGGTTCTGGCCAACCGAGGAAGGAAGAAAAATAAACGGACACAGAATGGACTTTGCTAAATCGAAAGAAGTGCACATTTTTTTTCTGAGGCCAAGAGCCGCGCGGAATTCAGCCCTTTTTTTTCTCCAGAAATGTAAGCGAATGAACTTGGCCTATAATGTTCAGTGTTTGAGATTTCTGCCATTTTTACTTAAGTTGAAAATTAATTTACTAAGTTCACGGGAAAAAATCCACTTGCCTGAAAAATAAACGAAGTGACCTCGGATTTAAATTTTTATATCGATCAAAACAATGATTTTGATTGAACAAAGGTATTGGCATCGAATCAATAACAATCTAAATTATTGATTTTATTGAAGAGTAGAATTACGTGGACAATTTTCTTTTTCAAAAATAACGTAAGTGTAAGTTTTGAGAAACGATTACGTTCGTATTAACGTGCTTTAGGTTATATGAAACAACATAAAATTGAAAAAAGCTGTCGAAATTCAAAATGTACTTCCTATAGTGTGAGAATATTTACCTCAGACAAAACATTTTCCTTTACTATGAATATGTTCAGATTTATTTATTTAACTATTTATTTCTTATTGTTAAAAACCACAACGAAAAGAATTGATTTGTCATTCAAGGCTGCATGGGATTGCGTTGAAAATTGAGAGAGTTTCTTAATGCTCAATAAATAGCAAAAATATTTTTTTCCCTTCAAGTTCTTTGCTTAATGAGATTTAAATTTTTTAGCAATGTAAATTTAAGTGCCATAATTATCTTTTATGAATAAGAATTCAGGAAGATAATTCATCAATATATTTAAAACAAAATAAAAGCAAGTTTTGAAAAAAAAAATTAACGATTGCGATTTAAACTTTTTTTAGTGAGTTTACGAAAGTAAATTTAAAGGCATTTTTATGTTTTTGTAGAAGTATTCAAAGAATAGATGTATTTGATGACATGCTTACTTAGAGTTATATTTATAACTTATCTTTTTATCTTATTAACCTCCTACTTAGAGTTATATTATTATATTATTTCTTAGAGTTACAGTATGGATATTCATCAGATGGCAAATGCCTACCGATTTAACTTCTGGCGTATGAAATTTTACAACGGTTTATTGCTTTTCGGGGATGAGATTCACTATCAGAAATGAAACTCTCACTTTTGACGATTCAGCAATCCTTAAGATATATTTCATTCATTTTGAGAATAATTGTGTCAAGAAATCACGTGATTTGTGACGGATAGCGAGTTCTCAAATATATGACGAAAATGTTTCCTCAACTCGAAACCTCATCGTAGAGCATTATGGGAGATTGTTAACTGGAATGATGAGACTGGAATCGAGACTAGACGATCACAAATGAAGTGAGAAAGTATCGGACTGATCGGTATGGTGGTCAAGGAGTTATCCCGGTATTAGGAAGTTCTCCGGATCGAATGCCGCCTCAAGAGTGTAATTTATCTCTCTGTTCTATCTGTACTTCTTGTGTTATTTAGGACGACATTGATTCACCAGCATGTTGCTCAGGATAAAATGATAATTACAAAAGTTAGATACTTTAGGCACTAAAAGTTATTTTATTTTGGTGATAAATAGAAGGAAAATTCGTTGCCTCGAAGAAGTGACGAAAGTTAACTTAGTCCCTTTGATGGAAAATTAGCTCGGAGCATATACCAGGAAATGGTTTCGTCAAAAATGAAGAAAAATTCGTGATATTTGTGCATCCATTTTTAACAGCGTTGGTATTCAATTGCCTGACAAAACTTCACCAAAGGGAAAAAGGATGGACATTCCTACTTTTTTGGCAAATATATTCACGTAGTGTCATCAGATTTGCCAAACCTTTTACTCGCTAAAAAATATTCTTCCATTTTAAATTTGGCATATGTATGATTTATACTTTTAAAACAACCCATTACAGAATGATTTTAAAAAGAGCATTGCGATAAATGATTGCAATGATTTTATATTGCAGGTTTAGAAACCTTAGTCAGGCGTTGTAACAAAAATATAAGAAAGGTTAGGCGAAGTTCATTTGATGGCTCTAAATAAGTCAAGATAAACAAAAGCTTAAAAGGTATTCCTTGAAGTCTGTAAGCAAGAGTAAGAATCTTTTCTGTATTCTTCGCTCTTATTTATTAAACTAGGTAGAAAAACTTGCGGCAAAACAAAAAAAGGAAAGCAGTCTAAATGCAGACAGATTTTAAAAGAAACATGCTCGTGTATGTTTTCCTTTTGAATATCCAAAAATGGCATTTTCTCTTTGTATATTATTAGGCTGGCGAAGAATGAAAAAATTAAAACTTATGGAGCCATTTCCTTCTAGAATATTTTTCTTCTTTTAAACCGTCTGTAAAACCTCTCTTCACTCCCATGATAAGAAGAAGAAAAAAATTGTTCCTCATACGAAAGTTTCGTTCACATCAGAACAATGAAAAGGAAAAATTTTGACTCGGTCTCCTTTTTTCTTTTATTCAGTAAAAAAAGAAGTGGGACTCTTAAGTTTGGAAAAATTTGAAAAAAGTTTTTTTTTTCTCTAAGTTTTTATTTTTTATATTTAAATCTTGAAACCCCTGATTAGAAAGGCGTGGTGAAGAAAGGGCATTCAACTGCAGAAAGTGTCCCTTATAGTTCTTATACTTCTTCTCTCAAATAACCAGTCTGCATTTATATTCTAGTAGAGGTCAATTTTGACTTCTACCCGCGCTGTCAACAAAACACAATACTCGCTGCTCAACAATGAACGCGCCTCTGGCTGTTCTATGTTCTTCAACAAACACTGGTGTTTTTTTTTACCGCCAGGTACCGATTGTATTAGAGGTTTTCATAAGATATATAAATAAATAAATTAAAGAAAAAAAAAGATATATGACTACTGGTATTAGAATACTTTGATAAATAAGCTTATTGCTTTCAAGTTGTAAAAAGCCGATTCTAAATTGACTTTTATTTTACGTTTTAAAATCAAAAGGAAAATTCCCGGTTCAAAAACATGCCTTTCGAATACTGTTAGTTATGAGTGCGTGAGAGATGTTAGGTAAATTGGTACTAAAAATGTTTTGAAAACTTGAAATTTGGAGTTTTGAAGGAATGTAGCTTGTTTTAAATTTGAAATTGGTTTTGATTTTCTAAACGCATGATAGTTTTAAATTTTCTAAACATGTTATTCAATAATGTAAAATTAAATGTTTGGGTCAGTTTGAATAATAAATTAAATTTTAAAACAATTTATTTATTTATTTTCTTAAAAAAAGATAAATGATGTAAATAGAATTATACAGGGAATACAGCTTGGATAGAGTTTTTTTTTTCTTTCGAAATGACTAAACGTTGTATTTACCAATGCAGTCTTATTTGAATGATATTTATTATTAATAAAAATAACTTTTTTATTTTTTTTCTCTCTCTTTGCTTTCTACTTTCGCTATTTAATCTTTCATCTCACTTTTTTTTCTTCAAATTTTGAAAAAAGGGAGGTAATGGATTAATTTGAACAACGATAAGAGCAAATTTGCTTATAAAATAAATTTTGAAGTTTCAGAACAAATATGCTTTTACCTTAAATCAAGAAAATAAATAACTAAGCTTCATAAACATGGTAATTAAGTTTTTAGTTTTCTAGAAAAATATTGAGGCATAATTTTTTTTAGAGTAAGAGAGTTTTGTAAACATCAGTTAAAGAGTTTCATAAATATTATCAGTTATCATTATCATATTATAAATTATCACCATCAGCTATCAGAAAGTTTTAGAAACAGTTCAGAGAGTTTTATAAATATCAGTTAGAAAGTTTTATAAATATTATCTGTTATCATTATCATATTATCAATTATCACTATTAGCTATTAGAGAGTTTCATAAACATCTCAGAAAGTTTTCGAAACATCTCAGAGAGTTTTTGAAACTTCTCGAAGAGTTTTCGAAACATCTCAGAGAATTTTATAAACATCAGTAAGAGAGTTTTATAAACATCAGCTAGAGAGTTTTATAAATATTATCAGTTATCGTTATCGTGTTATCAATTATCACTATCAGCCATCAAAAAATTTTAGAAACATCTCAGAGAGTTTTATAAATATCAGTTAGAAAGTTTTATAAACATTATCTGCGATCATTATCATAGTATAAATAATTTATCAGCTATTAGAGAGTTTCATGAACATCTCAGAGAGTTTTATAAATATTATCAATTATCACTATCAGCTATCAGAGAGTTTAAGTAACATCTAAAGAGTTTTATAAACATATCACAAAATCAGAGAGCTTTATAAACTTTACTTTAAAAATTGACTTTTTGTTTTAAATGAAAATTTTTTTATATTACATAACCTAGGATCAGACATTAATAATGTTAGTTTTAAAATAGAAGAAAGAAATTTTGTAATCCATCTGATAATGTGATTTGTTATCCAAATGAATAACAAACATGTGTATACAAAAATTTAGAAGAAAAAAATTGAATTTCTGAAGATAAAATGATTAAAATCACAATTGATTTCATCAATTTTTATAGATATTTATGCGTATAATTTTGATTTTCCAGCTGTATAGAATCCAAAAGCTTATGTCAAGGAAATATTCTATAAATATTTTGATCCATCAAAATTTTTTTATTAAACAAATGTTGTTGTATTTGGCTTATTTCATAGCTGATAGATTGGAATTAAGTTCATCAGATATATTATTCCATATTTAATATCCACGTTTTTGTATTTCAACTGATAATCACATCATTTCTAATCTATTTTTTTCTAATTGTAGATCATTAACAAAGAAATTATTTAACAGTAAAAAAATATCTATTATCAAAAATAGACCCAAAAATAGATAAAAGAAAACCGAGAATTATATTTAAAAATCGGAAAAATGTCTGAACCATTTTAAAACCATTTTATTTTGTCTGTAGAAACCAAATTTCAAAAGTGTTAAAATGTTTCAAAACAAACTTTTCGCGGGACATGTCAAAGAAAGACTTATTTGTACGACTAAATCAATCATAAATTTTGCCAGTAGTTAAAATAATTAAATTTAAATAACACAAAAATAGAAATAGGTGCACCATTTTTGCTTTAATTTTTTATTTTATTTAAGAAGTTAATTCAGAACAAAGTATCTTCTTGCGTAATGGGCGAAGAAAATTACTACCATTATCTTTATCAATACTACAGGTAGCAGGAGGGAAAAATGTTTTTTTTTCCCTTTCTTTTCTTTTTTTTTTACATTCTCGTGACGAGTGTGAAGCAAACTCTGGTATTATATTTTCCGCTGTCAATCATGTATAACTCAGCTTGCAGATAAGAGTATCCTTCAATAATAGGGAATAACAATAAAAAAAGAAAGAAAGAAAAAGGGGGTTTTCATAGTAGGACCATCATAAAAGGGCCGCCAGATTAAGACTGACACACTGGGCGTATGAAAGGGCGGCGGTAGCAAGCGGCAATTACCACTTTCAGAGCAGAAAATTACAGGGGCGCGAGCGCCAGGGCGGAAAATGATACGACTCACGCGAAAACCTCTCGAATTATCGGAAGATATGGAAATATTTGTGAGAAGGAGAAAAAGGGAAAAAAAATATATGTGTATGGAGAAGATAATATGGATAACTGCATTGTAGGGAAAAGTTAAAGGGGAAAATAACTAAAAGAAGGGGGGAAAAAGAAGACAACCTGTAATGAAAGGATTTTTAAGTAGCATTTATTAGATGTTGAACGTATTCTTTCTGAAATACGATTTTTCAGATCTGTGGGAATTTCTTTTCGGGATCCTTTCTGGTTGAAAAGGTAGATAGCTTTTATTACCTGTTGCTTTTTTGCAATGGCGGATTTCGCTTACAATGCACAGGACGTTTACAAAGCGTTTGTAAATTACGCTTATTAGTTTGTTTTTTTAAAACATCTATCCAATCGAATTCTTTATTTAGAGTGCGTTCCACTTACTTTTGTTCGAAAATGAAAAACAATTAAGATTGGAAAAAAATTCATTTTCAAAAAAATTTTTGTTAGCTTTCAAATATTTTTTTAAATCATAAATATTTTCTTTTTCTTTCATAAAAAAATTAAATAAATTGCTCAATAGTATTTTGAAAGTAAGATATCAGTAAAAGCTTACAATAAAATAGTTCTTTTTTTTTTTCAACAACGGGCGTTGAGCAGTCGACTCAATTCTGTGTATAAGACTATCAATGTTCATCTTCTTAGTCTTTAATTTTTAACCCAAGCCACAAAAAAGGGGAACTCATGGATCAAGACTGGGCAACCTAGCCTTTGCGAAAGACTTTTTGATGGAATTAACCCACATTTACATTATACAGAGAGGAAAACCGAGAAAACATCCCACTGTTAGCCCGTCGGCTAAGGGATTTTCCCGCATGATCCATCTTACTTTGATGATATTTTATATCAGCACTGTCGTGTTGCGAGATGGGAACAGAAATCGAATCAATCAGCCAACACTGGGATTGAACCTTATTGGACAATGAGCAGTCTATCCCCTGAGCCACCGAGACTCTTAAAAGTTCTTATGATTTTGTTTGCTTTAAAGTTGCTCAGCTAAGTTGCTTAAGTTAGCTTAAATTAGTTTGCTTAACAGTCTTAAATTATCCAATGTTTAGTTACAAACTGGGTGTTCCACAACGCCCTAAAAATATATATTTTGAATGCTCGTCTGAAGTAAAGTATGCGAAATATGTACAGGAGCCGCAAAATGATATTTGAACAAGAAAATTCCAACAAATCACCATAGAAGAAAGTGAGACTGAAAACAATAATTCCAGACTGGGAAGAAATAGAGAGGTGAGAAGAGATGTTTAAAAACATTTCTATTTACGTCACATAAACAAACTGGTTTTGATTTTGTTTTCGTCCCTTCTACATCCCTTGTGATTCTTCAGTTTTCAGAGAACAGTTTTTTTTCTTTGCTTAAACATCAATTTGCAATCCCAAATGCGTATATTTTTCAACTTTATTTTTGAAAAGTATTCTAAAAGTATATAGTAGTCCTAGCGAACATTCCAAATAAGTTGGCATATAACTTTCTCCTGACACCAGTCGATCATTAGCTGAGCATTGAAACTGAAGAGCTTAAAGGAAGTATATGTTAAGCCATATTTTAAAACACGTAATTGTTTTTTGTTAAAAGGCAGCTGTCAATATGGACCATTAATTAATTTCCCCAAGTATTTTTTTAAAGAAGGTTTTTAAAGGTAGAAGTTAACTCCTTAAAATTTTTGTATATTCTAAACATGATTTTTCGTTTAATTTCACTAGAATATCACTTAACGTTTTTTTTTTAATACTAGTAAGCTTTTCAATTATTAATCATCAGATCCCCCCCCCCCACATTTATGACGAGATAGTTAAGAGGTACGCAATATTTCATAGAATTTTAAAATCAAATGTTAAGTAACTTTTTTTTATTTGGATACACAAGAATTATGTTGCATTATTTATAAATGATGGCAAAGTTGAAATCTGACTTAATAAAAAAATTTTTTGAGGGAAATATGAATACTGTTTTGATAAAACTATTTTGCTACATAGCAATAATTTCGAATACGTCTTAACAAAACAAATACATATTGGAAATATAGTATAAATTAACCACAAATTAATGTCGCGCCATACAATTAAAAACAAACTTTCTAAACGTCAATGACATTTTAAACGAATTAAACTGAGATGTTCATATATTTTTTTTTTCTGCGATAAATACCATTGTGTTGAGTGAACTCAAAACAATGCTCTTCAAACTTAGTAAACTGAATATTTGCTTGAAGCAGAGAAGACCACATACAGAAAGCATCAAATGATAGCACAAGTAACTATTGAATTGAATATCTGATTTCAATGCAGGAATGTTAGGCGTTCGGGGGTGTAGTAGGGGTGGGGAGGAGTGACACACAATTCCGTTCTGGAACAACGGATCAGAGCGTGTGAACCGTAACCCTGTAACGTGTCAAATAAGCCGCTCGATTCCACTGTTCCAGAATGTTTGCCAGGGACGGGGTCATGCCAACCCTTCTCGATCGTGTGCCTGTGGTGGCAGTACAAGTTCTCATATGGTGGGGGTGTATATAGTCCGTTATGGTTAAACTCACATTATACATTGGTTATATATATGTATATAGGGAATTGTGGGTGGATAATAGGGAAGCCTGTGCGAGGAATAGTTTAGATAGTATACTGTATAGAAGGCCATATGGAATTCGAAGCTCTGTGTTCCCGCTTGGAGATTATATTAATATGTGCAATGCCTATTGTGTTCTTAATAGACGAACTAAAACAATTAACTGCATATTTGACCTTCATAATTTATTTACCTTTTCTTTATTAAAAAGTATGGTTTTCAATTTCTGTCTTTATTAAATTTGTTAAAACAGTTTACAGGTTATTATTTGTTTATTTCTTTGCGGGACACTTTGATGTGAATTTTTGCTCTTATCAGCTTTACAAATCATCCATTTTGAAGTTAAAAATATTTTTATGGGGTAATTATCAAATTTGAATTTTAAAAAAGATATATGGGTGTGCAATGAGTGTTTTATTTAACAAAAATTAACTTTCAGGAACGAAAAATATAATAACTCTCTTTAAATTTGTTTAGTAGGGATGGTTTGTATTACTATTTATTTTTTATCGTCATTTTTAAGTGTATAGTTATTTAATCAGAATTTTATCCTGGCAATTTTGTCGTTACTTAGAAAGTTTCTTTGATGAATGTTTCTTATTATACCATACCAACTTGTTTCAATAAACATTCAGTAGGTAAAAAATTAAATATCTGAACAAAGACATGATAATCTCCCATATTTAATTCAATGATAATGGGACTCTAGTAAAAATTCATCCCCATATGGGGACAAATGATTGAGAGGTTGATCAAGTGAGACAATAAATAAATTCATATGGTGTATTCATATAAATTCATAGGTATTAAAGCAGTATGGAATTTTACTATATTACTGTTTGTCTTAAATTCAGATATGTCAACAAAAAAAAACATTAGGAGTGACCGAATGATTCTCCATTCATTGGCAAATCACCTTATTCCCGATTTATTAGGGTTTCTTTAAGACTACCGAATATATTGCAATTAAGACTACCTAAGAAACTTAAGGATATCTACCCTTACAATAAAGGTGTTTTTAAGGTTGTTTTGAAGTTGGCAGATGCAAAAAATCCACCTGAGGTAGAAAATGAGGTTATGTTTCGTACCAAAAGTAACCTCATTAATAAACCTCAATTTCAATCTCCCAAAATCAACCTCATATATAACTGAGAAATATTTTTAGTTTAGATCGGGTGAAATTATTCACATCTCAAATATACGTATTTGCTTGAAGCGTAGAAAAAAATAATCCGCACACCTCAAAAACAACCTCCTTAAGCAGGGTTGATAAAAAAGTAGATTTCCATCAACCTAAAAAAAAAACGCTCAAGTATGAATAAAACAACTTCATACACCCTGACTATACAAATTGGGAGGTTGATTTTTTTAAGGTTGTTTTTGAAATCAATTTCGAACAAACCTCAAATCAACCTTGACACCTCAAATAAACCTGAAATATATCTGACATTTCTGTAAGGGTTTCTTTAAAGCTACCTAGACACCTTAAGCTTTTTCTTTTAGACTTCTTAGGTATTACTACCTTATTAGATAGATTTATTAGGTTTTTCTATGAAGTAGAAGATCACAAAAACATTAGAGTGATTTTAGAGAATAGAGACAGAGATAATTATTTCTAAGTTGGATTGAGCAGGGGTTTGATTAAAAAAAAAAGAGTTGGATATGACTTACCTGTATAACCCTCATGTTGAGGCCCGTTTCTTGTGCCAACTGTTCTCGTATATGTCTCGTTGGCTTAGGCGTTGCAGCGAATGCTGCCTTTAGGGTTTCCAGTTGTTTGGCTTTGATAGTGGTGCGAGGTCCCCTTCTCTTCTGACCTGGCGTATTTTCGTCATTCTGTGCTGCAGAGTTGGACGAATTGGTGGTTTCACTGCTGCTGTTGTTACCGTTAGGCCCACAGGAAGCAGGATTAGGCCCACTGGCTGGGCCACCAGCACTACCCGGCGTCGAATGCAGATGCATTTGAGGCCCTGTAGGACTGCTAACAGTAGAGGTTCCACCATTAAGGCCATTATGACCTCCGTCTCTCTCAACGCTGGAGTCTCTCTCACTTAAATGTCCATCGTGGTCAGGACCCAAACCGTCTCCAAGATCATCGAGGTCGTTACCGTCTGAAGGGGAACTTGCAGCAAGGACACCTGCAAACAGAATAAGTTGTCTTTATTATAAACATGTCTGAATATTGGAGAGAATTATTCGTGTAAATGTTAACAGAACAACTTAGACTAACTTGCCGGTATTTTGAATACGTTTTTGGAAGACAATTGATTGCTCTATTCTTTGGTTTTAAATTGTCTGAGAGTAAAGAAATTGCATTTTGAAATTGATAAGAAATTGGATTTTTTAAAAAAAATATATATATATTAGAGATATCACGTAAATGTAAAATAAGGCAACTTTGCCAGTGGTTTCAAATATGTTTTTCTCTCTTCAAATATTAGCAAATAATTAGTTCCTTTCGCTCAGTTCAAAGCCTGTCAGAGAGCCTAAAATCACATCGCAAGTTTTTGGTATTTTATATTTTGTAATCGTCGTTGAACAGCCGACCCAATTTTTGGGTATACGACTACTGATGTTCAACTACGTAACTTTGTAATTTTTAACCCAATCCAGAAGACAAGGGAACTCCGGGATCAAGTATTGGGAGAAATTTGCCTTCGTGGAGGATGAGGAGATGGATGAAGAATGAGGAAAAATTTGTCTTTTTAGGGACTCTAACCCATGATCCGTCTACCACTGAGGATATTCCACATCAGCACTGTGGTGTAGGCAGGATCTGGAATTCGCATCGACCAGCCGTGGAATTCGAACCCAGTTCACCTCATTGGAAGGCGAACGCTCTATCCCCTGAGTCATCGCCATCGCGGCTCAAGCTTTTGGTATTAGGAAAAATCTTTTTAATAACGTTTTAGTTTAGCATTCAGAGTGTTCTGATTGTATTTAATATAAACTTCTAGGTGCTTTTATTTAATATAACTTCTACGGTAACCCAGCGGTTAGAGAATTCGACTTCGTTCCAAAAAAGCTGGGGTTTGATCATCAACATTGTGAAGACTCACCGATTAAATGCGATTTACTTGCTTGTAAATTCTTTGGAATCGAAAGCCCTGTTCCGGGTCGCTGACCAGTACCATGGATACAGGAATCAGGGGGAAATTTCTCCTTCCCCTTCAGATCTATGTCTAAATTGAGGAAGTGGTCCCATGAATTATCGGGCTACTTCTGTGGACTTCTGAGCCAAGATATACTTTCACCTTTGCGGTACTATCTTGTCAAACAAAGGGAGCCCCTTCCTGACTTAATTCGCATAAGACCAAATTGAGCTTGGATTGTCCAAGTGTCATTAGAAACAACAGCAAAATTAGCTTCTACAAAATTATAAAAACTGCTTTAAAGTTCCAAAATTATAATTTTCCTAGAATGGCTTAAATTGAACATGGCTGCATTTAAAGCGGTAGAAATATATGTTCTATAAATCGTGGAGGGCCCGATGACTCGCGAATTAGAAATATCTAGAATAAAGCGGCATTTGTCTGTCTCATTCAGACTCCGCGTGAATTTATGATTCATAAATACCTCATTTGTCAATTCGGATTCACGCAAGCGGTAATTTTCCTATCATTTCAGTTGGCGAGATTTCGTTTATGAATGAATTCTGGCATCATTTGATTCAAATAACCATTTATCCTCGTGAATTGTTTCAATCTGACCAGTTTTACTTAAACACCAGAGCCTTTTGAATAGAGTGAAAGTTTGAATTAAAAACTGGTGCCAAAATGCAAAACAAAAGTTTCTGTTTTGAGTGATTTACAATTTAGAGCCTTTAGTTTAAAATATATTCGATGATAATTTATAGAATTTGTTTTTAAAACGATATAAAGTTTCTTTTGAGTTTCCATGGAAGGTTTTAGTTTTATAATTTTAATGTTTCTCAATTTTGAAATAGTATAGTAATTGTAAAATATTTTTAAAAAAAATGGATTTAATGAATTTTTCATTAAAATAAATTTAGCAGATTCATCGATAGGCTGATTTAAAACAACTAATTATAAACACATTTCGCATTATTTGAATTAAACATATAACTAATTAAGAAATCTACTTTTTATGAAATGTTATGTGATAAATTAAGGAATCTTATACGAAATTAAAGACGTGAAGCAACAATGTATATTTGTAGACTTTTGAATTAAATCTATATGATACACTTTTGTTTATTTGTAAATTTAGGAAAATTTTTTCCAATTAAAACTTCAGAAAAAAATTTGATTTATAGTTGATGAGAAGAAATAAAACATTAAACCAAAACTTTTTATACAAATAAAAAATTTATAGTTTTGGAGTTAATTGATGAAGACTAAGTTGTTACTAGTGGTTCGTATATGGATAACAGTCTAGATTTATTATTCAAATAAAGTACAGGAATTTAAAGTATAGTTAACTCAATAGATTTTCTTAAAAGTAACTTTAATTATTGATGCAATGACAATCATGTAACTAAAATGACATTCGGGGACAATTTATATTGCACTTTACCGTCATATATTTGCAGAAAATAACTATGTTCAGAACATAAATTTTTCTCATAATTAAATTTTTGAATTCTGACTACTGGCGAAAAGGGGGGTAAATTACTTCAGGAATTAGGAAAATTACTTTACACTTCCTTAGTAGGGAAAATTACTTCATTTGAGTTATTACTTTTGTCCACAAATTTTCTTTTTATTTATGCATAATTCCCAATACCGGATACTATGCTTTTTCAGAAATTACCGTACACTTGACATATAAAATCAAATACCAAAGGCATTATTCATTTTTTTAAACGTTTTTAAGATAAATATTGTTGATAATGCGAAGACTATAATAAAAATAATAATAATAATATGAAATTAGGTTTATTTTAAATGAAAAAATCATTTTGAATTACGGTTACCTTTTTTTTTTTATTCAATAGGGGATTATCAGTTTCAAAAATGATTAAATAAAAACTCAAACAAAAATAAATGAAAAAGAAATATTACTGACACACCTTTTTTTAAAAAATAAAATACTGAGCGATAGTGTAATAATTAGCTGTATTTTACACACTTTTAATTTCAAAGATAAGGATAAAAAAAAAAAATACAACATCAAATTTCAACAATAAGTTTCAGTCGCATAAAAAGGAAGCATATCCTTCAATTTGACATTACCGATTGCAAAGAGATACTAGCAATAGCTGGTAGATTTTTTTTATACTCTTTTTGCCTGGCCTTCTCCAACAATAGCTTCATATCTCATGTAATATTCATGAATCCCACAGATCCCCAGTGCAGATGGCGCTTAAACACCCCTCTTCCCTCCTACACCCACACACGCACACACACATATATATATATATACTTATATGTACCCGAAAATTACATCATTTAGTTTGATCGCTACCCCATCTCCCTGAAATAGTCTTTGTTTAATAGTTGAATGAGGGGGGAAAGAAATACAGAAAGACTGACACGAGTACCAGATAACGGGTGTCAAGGCGGCACGTGACACATTTTATTTGGCGACCTCTGACTCTCAACACTAATCTACACCCCTGGGAAAAAAGTTTGCCAAAGGCGATGCCAAAGTGTGAAATTTCAGTAGTGATTTTAAAGCTTACGTCTTAAACTGAGAATGAAAAAAAAAATTTATTTAAACAATTTTTTTCTTTCCATCATTATTTAGTGGAAAGAAGGCGTTGTTTTGTTGCAACAAGCTCGTTTTTCGAATCGATTTAGCTTTTAAGAAATATGACACTGGAAGCTGTATATATCTCTTTATGATGGTGCATAGTAATATATCAAAAGATGGTGGTCGATTCGAATAAAGATTTTTTAAAATTAAACTTCCATTTATAGTGTGCATCATATTTGCGTATTGATCATTTTCTATTTAATATCTGTACGACAAAATGATTCGATATTTGTAACAGTATTTTGTAGCCACCCAGTAAATGTGTAACTTGAAATTAAGATTTAAGAACAAAAACACTGAAATTGTAGTTTGCAACAAATGATTGTGAGTCCTGGTAGGAAACAGGAAGTCATCATTCAAAGTATTCTTATTCTGACGATGAAGAATCACTTATCGCCACAGGTATTCCTCAAAGGGCACTCTTAGGGCATTTACTATTTCTTACTTCCAGAAATGATTTATAAAACTTTCATCATAACAGTCTTGAAAAATTGAGACCCCCTTTTTTATTATTATTCTCTTTTATTTTATGTTACTATCACTGTCATCACGTAATTCATATACTCCTACCATAGTCATTCAGAAAACTCAGGTAAATGGCTAAATTCGAACATCGCAAATAAATAAATATAAAATAGGAGGAAACGGATACAATTGATGTATATGTGTTCTATGCTTAAACTTAAATTAATATTTATTTAAAGAAACAAAAGGGAAACTACAAACGTTAGAGAAATAAGGCTTTAAGTGATTTTTTTTATCTAAATTTTTATAATTATTTAACTTATTTCTGCTACATAGATTGGTCCATATAGTTTAAAATGTCCTGCTCAATTCCTGCAATGAGCTACATAAACTGCAACTAATAAAATGACAGTTCTGTTGTTTTCTTTTAAAAAAGACTGGTATCAATATTTAAGGAGTATTTTAATAATTCTAATATAGTAGCGCTTTACTAATACAGATTTCAAAACCTAACACCACATATATACAATAGAATTCTTTTTTTTTTCAAGTGAACTTTTATAAACGATTATTTTACATTTTAGAACGATTTTGATCAGTTACTGTCTCTTCTCACCGGGATGAAAAATCATTGTCAAAAGCTTGAAGGATCATTGCCAATTGCTATTAAAAAAGCATAAGCATCAAATCACTTTTGTTTCTTCTCACTCACGTTTTGAAAGTCTTGAAAATGGGAACCCGTTTTTGAGCGCTTGAAGCATATCGACTGTTATTTCCAATTTGTATATTCTTGAGGAGAATAAAATTTTTAATCAATTAATATACCGCTTCAGTTTCTTTGGGATTATTTATTCAAGCATTGTCAATGTCAACTGCTATTGATCATTATCAATTGTCAGTTATCATCACCAATACTTGAATAACTTAATTTCCATCGAGTTATCATTAGCATTGACAATCAAAATTGATCCCCTGAATGAAAGATCGTCATTAGAATAAATATTGGTATTGCTTAACTGTGACAAATTGAAGAATCATTCTTAGCATTCCACTGAAATAAGATCTGATATTGTTTGTAATGTCAACTGCTATTGATAATTGTCAATTGTAAATTATCATCACCAATACTTGAATGACTTAATTTCCATCGAGTCATTGAAAGATAGTTAGCTTGGCAATCAAAATTGATTACCTGACTGATGGGTCGACAATAGAATAATCATTGGCAAATGCTTAACATTGACAAATTTAAGAATCATTACTATTGAAGAATCATTCTTAGCATTTCAATGAAAACATATCACGCAATTTAATATAAGTCTAATGCACCAAATAATTCTAAACTGAATTCATTACAAAGTTAAAAAAGAAACATAATACAATATTTGTACTTAGCACTCTCAAAATCGTGAATCTGAACCTCATTCTAAAATACTTCGTCACGCGTAACTAAAGTTTCTGTAACGATTAAAAATGTTGAAAACTATATTTATTCCGTTTTTTCAAGCATAACTTATTTTGGTTTTGATTTTCTGAAAATATTAAAATCCATCTTTGAAATAAAATAAATTTTATCGAAAAGATAATGGAAGAATAATTTATAAGAATGAAAAGAGTAAATCACAGAGAAATACTCATTCGTTTTCTTAATAAATTGATTAAAAAATAACTCGAAGTATTATTTAATTTCGAGCTTAGAGAGCAAAATTGAAAAAGAATTCTCGCATCCCATAAAACACGAGGAGTGAAAAACGTAATAACATCTAAATCGTGACAGAAATTATAATTTCTTCCCTCGGCTAACCTGCATAACTTTTATTTCTTCCTTTTTTCTCTCTCTCAGGCAAAAACATTCCAAATCCTGAAATAAAACAGGAAGAAAATTTTTCTTCATTTTTTTCCTGCTTCCCTCCCCCTCTCTCTTCTTTCTTCCTCCATATGCATTGTTTCGACTGACTCTAATCAATAGTTTCCTCCCATTCGTTGGACTGTCGACCCCCTACGGTACCCCCCTATCATAGACTTCTTCATCCCCACCCACGACACCTGCAGAGAACTCAAGAGCCCCACCCCCTTCTCTCTACACTATCGATTATTATCCTTCCTATCCCTATATCGATATGCGAACATAGCATGAAAGGGAGCCATCATATAAAAGAAAATTTGCTCTAGATTTTTGTAATTCTATTAATAATGTTTAAAAATTTTTATTTTAACTTATAAACTATTGAAAGGAATATGAATTTGATCTTATAACTTAAAATGAATGTAGTTTATAAATGGAAGAAAAATTCAGTATCTATCAAATAATAAGTAAAGATGTTTTTTCATCATAATAAGTCTTGCAATTCTGCATAATTTTGTTTTTCACATCTTAATCTTTGAGCTTTGTTGGATAGTCAAATTCTCGTACATGTGAGAATATTTTTTATTTTTATTTTACTTTAACTCGAGATGATTTTCCTAAAAATGACACGAAGACGTCTCTAAAGATTTTTCAGTGTCCGTTTTTGTTTTCGCTTTAATATATCGATCTGATACACATTTTGGATTTTTCGTTGTAAGTTAATTTCGTCGTCACCTTTTTCTTTGAAGCTCTAATTCTTTGCGTTTCTGATTTTCGCACTTTGAATTGTTGACGAGTCTGTTACGATACTGTCATCGATTTCTGCAACACTCTTATTGTTTTCAACTTCAACACTTTTCACAACTTTAGTTTTATTATTTCTTATTGTTGAGAGATAATGTAACTTTCTAACTGTATTTTTATTCTTTTTTTGTCTCACTGATGCAAAAACTTCTTTTGTTTTCACGGTACAAAAATTCTTAACTGCAGGAGGTTGTCGGACACAACAAATCTCTTTTTTATTGCTTCATGTTTCAGATGCTACAACTAATTCTTATGTTTCTCCAATACAACAATTGTTTCTTGTTTGGAATTTGTCTAATACTGTGCGTTACTTTTTGCGACATTCTTGTTGTTTTATTTCTCAGTTTCAACAATACTTTTCTATATATTTATTTCTCCAATGCAACAAATGTTTCTTGTTGTTGGGTATTTGTCTGATACAATACATTTTTTCGATGACACTGTTGTTGTCTTCTGTCTCCGATGCAACAACTGTTTCTTATGTTTCTCCACCTCAATTGTTTCTTGCTGTTCGAAATTTGTCTAATACTGTGCATTACTTTCCATGACATTCTTGTTGTTTTATTTCTCCGATGAGATAAATTTTTCTTATGTTTCTCCAATACAACAAATTGTTTGCTGCGTGTTGTTTGGGGTTTGATTGATCCGATAAATTTCACTCTATGACACTCTTGTTGTTTCATGTCTCCGATGCAGCAACTGTTTCTTATGTTTTTCTGCTTCATTGTTGTTTGGGGTTTGTCTGATACAATACATTTCTGTGAAGATATTGTTGTTTTAAGTCTTCGATGCGACAACTATTTCTTTAGCATCTCCAAAGCAGCAACTGTTTCTTGTTGTTTTGGATTTATCTGATACAACGTATGTCCTTCAGGGACATTCTTGCTGTTTTATGTCTCAGAAATGCCCACTATTGCTGTGCTTTCGCAGAGACAGCAATTGTTTCTCGTTGGTTTTGATTGTCTGATACGATTCCTTTTGCAACGTCTGTTGTTTTAAAATTCTGATAAATATCTTTGCTGTTAAAGCTACTGTATCACTTTGACATGGTGTGGACACCCAATCGCTATTTGACAGGTTTTAAAGCAATACAACCTTACATAGAAAATACATTATATTTTAAGCTCTGAGTTGCACGCGTAATTTTTATAAACATTCAAAAATCATCGGTCTACCTTTAAGCATTTGGCACACCTCGACATATAGCAAATTACGTAAATTTTTACACAAAGATTTAAAGTTGAAAAGTAAGAATTGTATCATACTTCAAATAAATAAAAACAGTAATAATGAATGTAACTTTTATTTTTTATTTTTTACTATAAAAGGAAAGAAAAATCTACGAATAGTTACAAAATCAGTGTTTTAAAGATTTCTTTTAAACCGAAATAGGAAAACGTTACCTGAGTAACGCAAACACGAGACTTCTAAAAGAGACAGGGAAAAAGGGTGTGGGGGGAGGGATTCGGGAAAAGAAGAGTTATCACTGGGAAGCCAGCTACCAAAAATCCTCTTCCATACAGATATCCAGAAGTTTCTCTCCTGTTTTATTTCCAGTTTTTCCTCTTCTTCATCGCAGGAAAAGTGAAGCTTAAATGTTGCTTTCCGATCGTTTGCACAGAAAAGGATAAGGGGTGGTTGAGGTGGGGGCAAGGAAGGTAGTGGGAGGGGGGCAAGGAGGATAAGAGCTTGTTGACAGTTTGGATTAGTAAGGAAGAAGTACTAAAGAGTATTCTACTTCGATAGTCAAGTAACGGGATTACAAGGGTGGTGCAAAGGGTGGTTACTTTTCCTTCCTCTGATATTCCTTCCTTTTCCTTTCTCAGCACCTTTATGAACTCACTTTACAGCAATTGCTGAATATCAATACATATTTCGAAATTTTTTATTCCATATGATTGGAAGTGAGAACTTATCTGAAGAAAAAATCAATTATTTGCTTAGTTACAATCAGAACATTTCTTGTACCAGATTTTAAGCACTGGATATTAAGGTAGTCAATAAGACAAGTACAGGGCCAGATGCTAGTTTCAGGGTATTCCCAGTTTTCATACGAGTTTACTAAATTACCATATTAAACTACCTTCGTGGAGAAAAAAAATTCTGGTAAAAATTTTTTTTCCTGTATGATAATGACATTTCTGGTTTAAAAAAAAACCCAACAAAATACTGGTTAATAAAACAAAAATATACGATATTTAAGCTCTTCATTTGGTAATTTTTCTCCATTTATATGACAACAGATTATCGGAAATTAGGGTTTTGAAAATTATAGTTATTATTATCACACATTTAGTAAAAAAATACAAAACTGTAAATTTAACCAAATGAATAAGCTTTCGTCTCATGCTCTAACATATCATCGTAAAATTATCAAATTTTACCTCATTACCAAATTTTATCACGCATTACAAAACCCTATTGTATTGTTTATTTTACTAAAACCATTATCAAAGCACTTCGATAAAAATTACCGTGCGTTTTGGTTTTTCCATAAAGTCAGAAACATAATCACATTCTGGTAGTTTTGACCATGCTTTTTTCTTAATTCTGAAAGTTCGAAGAGCTTGTCAGTATTACATTGCTAGAAAATCCATTGCAACAATGCAACGCCGCTGCTTCATTTGATTACTCTTATAGAAATCAATTCAAGTGCTGCTGTTTATTAGCGTTGCATTATTACAAAATCCTGTAATTTATTATGGGAATCAGTTTAATTGTTGCGTTGTCACGAAATCCTAGAATGTAACAGAATTTAAATCAATTTTTGCAGTCGTTGTTACAAAACTTTTTACTTTGTTAAAGAAATTAGTTCAACTATTACAACCCGTTAGTGCAGTGTCACGAAATCCTTAACTGAAACAGAATTGGATTGTTTTAGTGTTACATTATTACAAAATTCGATATTGTAAACATTAATCGAATTAAATGTTGCAGAGCATTAAGGTGAACTAATATTATTCCAACTTTTGCCCTCCTAATGTGTTCTTAAGTCTAACCATTTTACCAACAGAACGGGGGTTCGAGTCCCAATTTTGGCACCTCCATTCCCTTTAACACGCATGAAGAATTACAGTGTTCTGCACTCTCCAATGCCCATTATCTAACGAGAAGCCTAGCTCCTATGTCCAGTCAAATTTCTTTTACGGTTTTGAATTCATGGTAGCTGTAAATGGTTAAATCACCGTATAGTTTTGTAGTCATTTTTTTATAACCATAATAGTTGTAAATGGTTTCAAAACTGTAAAGGTGAAAAATATTCCTTATCGTAAACTTTACGGTTAATCGGATGAACAGACTGCTGTCGGTTATTTTACCATAATTTTAGAATGAAAATTCTAACAGTGCATCGTGAAGTCTTTTAGGAATTTGAGCTGTTCGGAAATTTTCATGGTCTTTTTCATATTCTGTATGGTAAGTTTAGTAAATAGCAACTAATTTTGCACTTGTTACATTTTTGCTGTCTACTGTAACAAGGAAATTGTAGTTTGAAGAAAAAACGATATCGATTGTTTTTTACAAACTGCAGTTATGGCCAACAAAGGATTGTGTATACTTTAAACTATGCAGACTAAATCGAAAAGCAACTTGAATATAGCATAATTGAAATCACATAAATGGACATACTATAGTCTCAGTTCAATGTGTAAACGTCAACTGAAGGTAGAGGAGAAAAGAGACAAACACGCGTAAAATGGTTCAACCAATTATGCTTTCAAGTATATTGATTAAACAATGACTACCCAGAGAAACTATTGCCGTTGAACATAATACGAATAAAAATATATTTCAAAAACAAAACAAAAAAATTTCGTTCAATTTTTTTCCAAATTCAATATCTGACACTTGGTACTCTCAGACATAAATATGGGAGTGTGACAATGTGAAACAGAAATGAAAAACACCTTCCCTCCTCCATGGCAAACACCCAGGCTATGCTCAATTAATTTCTGAACAACGGAAATATCCATGTTAAAACAATCCACCTTACGTACAGCAGTTATAAGAGGGGCTATAATCCTTTTGCAAACACAGGAGAGATACTTTCAGCAAAGGAGGATCTTATACTCTTCCGTTGGGCTTACGGTACTAAAACTGGAGAGCATTGGGGAAGAAAAAAAAAACTTTTTGAAACGCCGGTTGTTACGTGTTGCAACAAGATCGTAACAGACTTGATATTTCCCAGGGGCTAGATTACGGGAAAAGTATAAGAAGACGGGAAATTTATGTTGCTGCTTTTAATTTCTGGATCCGCAGACTGGAGTTATGGAGCCCATGCTTTTGGGTTGAAATGGAACAATTGTTTTGTGTCTCTTTTCTTGTAATATTGAGCATAATGAGGGTTAGAGTTTTTGGAAAATTGTTGTGGCACCAGCACACGAATGGATTTTTCATAGGTTGATTTATTTGTGGAATTCACAAATCTGGGGAAAGTTTTATTGCTGTCGGATTTTTCTGGATGTTCAGCATTTCATATTTGAGTGTTTCCGTGAGGGTGGGTGATTTGTAATAATTGTATGCGTTTCATTTTTGCGAGAATAAGAATATCGTTCTAGAATAATTAATACAACTGTTTGTGTTTGTTCCTTTTAATGCTGAATTAAATTAGAAGCATGGTTGAAGCGAATTCAGTCAATTCAGTAAACAATAGGCTGTAATGATTTTTGACTTCTGCTGCACCTTAAGTAGGCTTTTAAATCCAAGTATACTTTTAATTTTTATGTATACTTTTAATATTAAGTATACTTTTAACCAGAAATAACAATTTCAGAAGTAAAAATATTCTTTCCCAGGTGATTTAGCAATTCTTAAACCGTAATTGGCTATTTTTGACAATCATTCGACACGAGATTTCCCGAGAAAAACACGTGATTTTTGACGGAAAATTTTATAATATTGCACCCTCCCTCGTACTTCATATAAGGAAACTAAGACATTTTTTATCTGATTTTAAAACTGTTTACACCATATGACGGGATGATACAGGAGTTAGTGCGCTTGCTCTGCTAACCGAGTTCAATTACTCACTGTCGCTGAGTACTCATTAACTCGTATTCAAAATTATTATTATTATTGTCGTCTCAATTCATAAGTTATTTTTAAATAGAGATACATAAGTTAATTCCTAAATATAGACTTTTCTCTTTTGAAAATTACAGCACGTATCATATAAATAAAATAAAAAAACGTTTTAAAATAATTCTTCTACATGGTGAAAAAAAATTCTAGTAAAGTTACCTTACGATATGGTAAATACAATTTTGGAAAAGCAAACCATAATTCTATAAATAAAATCAAACTATACGGTATTTAAATCATTCCGATAGTAACGGTTTCTCTTCATAAGGTAACAGTTAACCGGAAATTCTGATTTTCAAAATTATAATAATAAAACCATAATTCTAGAAATAAAATCGAAATATGCGGTACTTAAACCATTCAGATGATAACAGTTTCAGTTCATAAGGTAACGGTTAACCGGAAATTCTGATTTTTAAAATTATAATAATAAACCATAATTCTAGTAATGAAATCAAAATTTACGGTATTTAAACAACCTAACGGTTAAACAGAAATTCTGATTTTTAAAATTATAGTTCTGATACTACTACACATTCAGTAAATGTGCAAAGCTGAAAAGTAAATTTAACCGAATAAATAGTTTTCATACTATGTTATATGGTATCATGATAAAAATACTAAAATATGACCACATTTATCAAATTTTATCACAGGTAATATTTTACTGTGAATATCACCAAAATCATTACCAAAGCGCTCTATTAAAATTAACCAGCTTTTTGGTGTTTCCAGGGAGCCTGAAACACGGTAAATTTTACCATGTTCTGGTAGTTTTTGCCGTGCTCTTTTCCTCAGTGTACTATCAAGAGATAAAAAATTATCATATTTTAAAATAAATTGTAATTTTTTTTACAAAACATTTATCGATCATTCAGTTAACTAACCCAAAATACTTTTTTTATGGTGCTTAAAGTGAAATGAATTTCCTGTAAATTGTAATAACGTCTTTACTTTTTTTCATATTTAAAGTTGTTCATATTTAGAACTTAATATCAGTAAGTGTTAGCGTTTATAGTACTACACCTAACAAAGTTCTATTTAGAAATAATAAAAACATTTTTAACACTTTATTTCTGGTTTGGAATTTTTTTCTTCCTCAAATCACCTGATACAATAAATATCATAAGTTGCAAAAAGTAATTAACTTTCTAGTATTTTATTTGGAATTACTTTCGAAATATGAATCCATATAATATTTATTCAGTAGAAATATTCGAAAACATATTTGTTTAACTGAACAAACACGTTATCTTGAATGAGACGAGACATTCAAAGTAATTGAATTTATTTTCATTTTATCAGTTTGTTTTGGTGTTCTGTTCTGAACTTTCCAATGTTATTTTTCACCAATATTGCTAAAAATTTGTTTAGTCAGTCTTCCCGGTGCTCTTTTCTTTAGCCCCATGGTTACAGTTACTTTTGACTTTTATTCCCGTTTTTTCTTTTTTTAATGCAAATAACGAAAAGAATTTTTTCCTCGATTTTCTGTCTGTCTGAGAGTATGATTTAAATGAATGAGTAGACATTCATCTGTCTATTGCAGCACACTAGAATGTTTGGTTAATGTCACTAAGGGGGATGTATTTTGGACCAATATGATAAATGTTTGCTGAGTTACTACTGAATAAAAAATTTGTTTGTTTGTCTGAAATGATATTGGATTAATCGTAGTCAACAGCCACTATTTGCCTTGCATGCCCCGACTGTTTAGTTGTTCGTTTTTAAAAACTATTATTTTAGTATTTAAATTGATTTTGACATAAACATTTGTTTATAAGAATGTTTATTTCTGATGATAATATTTACGCAACAGAAACGGCGTATTAGTTTTCTGCTCCTGATTAGTTTTATTCGTTGTATTTAAAACATAGGATGTACGCAAATTGTAATCGGTATTTCCTTCTCTCATTTGACTAAGATTGAGAACGCGATGAAAAATATTATAATAAGTTGGTAAAGTAAATCCCAAAAAATATTAAAATCGTAAACAATGTTAACGCAGAAGTACAACCTAAACCAATATTGCTCTATAGATACATACTCAAAAAACTACACAAAGGTACGGAAATCCTTGGAGGAGGGTTTTGTCATCTGAATGTGGTATAGAAGGTTAACAAGTGGATAATATCTAAACTTGTACTGGAAACTAATGAAATTTTGGCAAATTTGATTTAGTTTCATTACTTGATTATAAATCATTGTTTGTTTATCAAATTTTTGAGAGTAATTAATTGGATCCTTGTGTTAGATTAAACTATAGAGTTGTGTTGTTCTATATTGATATGTAATATTATTTGCTATGAATATCTTTGATCAAACGTTAGGTGGTAAAGATAATCCGACTAAGATTTATGAATTGTTTTTAAAGTATCCTTTTGTATTCTGCAGGAAAAAGGATTTTGAGAAAAACGTAGTTGGAAGAATAAATATTTTATGTTTGTTTTAAATTTCATACAGATGAAGTCAATTGTAAAACAGTTTCGACCATGCAATCGGTTTAAATAAATTAAGAAGAGTCATGATATATTTAACAAGGTTGAATTACTTATGCGTTAGTGCAAATAAAAATGCTTTTCTTATGAATTTTCTCCAATGAAATGCATCACATCGCTTCGTTTGATTTTGTTTTTGTTTCAGATTCTTCTCATTATGAAAAGGCACTAAGCATTGTCATTTTCTTAATGCTCAAAGACTTTAGACGTGAAAACATCCTTTGGTAATTTTGAACCATGGAAAAAAATTTTTGATTCAGATTTCGTCTATTACTTCCAAGTTAGCACAGTGGTTAGCTCTGTCTTAGTCATTCTATGCGTTTAAGAAAGGTGAAGTTACTTGAACCATAATATAAATAAAAATTTGCTGCAACCATGATAAGCTGCCAAGGTGATTCATGTTGCAAGACATATTAACTTCAACATGCTAATTCGCCATGCTTAAAACGATAACATGCTTGGTTGTACAGTAAAGTAAACTTAATCAGGATTTTAATTTAACTATTTATATACACATCCAGCTTCTTGATTTATCCGTTTACTTCGCCTTTACTTTTCCGCCTCACACAAACCTGCTAGGAGCTAGTGTCTAGTTCAGCAAATTAGGTTTTTTGAATACGTTGATTTTCTGAACTTATCACCTTATTAACAGGCCGGGATGACATGGTTGGTAGAGAGTTGGACCCATATCCACGAGGTCGTGAGTTCGATGTCAGCAGGCAGATCTCCCGTGTGCAAAATGGTGATTGGTGCACCCTAAATCTATCGAGGTCACAAAGTCCTCCAGGTTCCCATAACAAATCAATACTTCCAGGTGTACTGGATTGGAGATTGATCTTGCTCAGGTTCAGGTCAAAATTACGATCTGCGAATAGATGATGGGTGAATGTGTCCTTGTAAATTGAGCTGTGACCATTTATTATACACATATAGTATATAAATCTCGGTTCTATCTCGGTTCTTTATATAGAACCGAGATAGATACATAGAACCGAACTTATGTCTTTTAATATAACATTGAAGAGACGCTATTTTATAGCTCCTCCACACTAAGAAAAAAAATATCACCAAGACAACCAGAATATGGCAAAATTTACTTTATTTTTGGCGCTATGGAAACACCAGAAAGCTCGGTAATTTTTACCGAAATGCTTTAGTTATGATTTTGGTAAAATAGACAGTAAAATATAGTTTTATATTATGTGATAAAACTAGGCATATGTGCTAAAATTTTGTAGTTTCATCATGATACCTTAGAACATGACATAAAAATCATCCATTCGGTTAAATTTAGTTTTCAGTTTTGCATTTTTTACTAAAGATGTGGTACAATAGGAACTATAATTTTGAAAACCAGAATTTTCGATAAACCATTACCACATGAGAGGAAAATTTACCCAAATCATTGGTTTCAATAATGTATATTGTGGTTTATTAAAAAAATTATCATTTTTTTTTTCTTCTTCTCCTTTTTTTTTTTTTTTTTTTTTTTTTTTTTTNGTCTCCACCCTGAAATTCTCTCTGCTTGTTTTTTTTTTTTTTTTTTTTTTTTAAACCAGAAATGTCATTACAGTACGGTAATTTAACCAGAATTGCTTTTCTCGTGCAGGAGTGCTCTACGCTGAATCATTTTAAAGTTAACGCAAACTTAACTTACACCATATTTTAGATTAACGTTTGAACGATTTTTTTATTGTTGAAATTCTTAATATACTAGATGAGCCGTGGTGGCTTAGGGGATAGAGAGTTCGCCTTCCAATGAGGTGAACCGGTTTCGAAACCCAACGATGTCTGGCTGATACGAATTCTGCAACCAGCTCGCACCGACCACAGTGCTGACATAAATTATCCTCAGACGGATCATTGTTTAGTGTCCCCTTGCCATCAGGCAAACCGTATAAGGTTTTCGTGGCTTCCCTCTCCATGTGGCTCAAATGTGGGTTAGTTCCTTCAAAAAGTCCTCCACGAAGGCAAACTTCTTCCAATACTTGATCCAGGAGTTCCCTTGCCTTCTGGATAGGGTTCAAAATGACTAGGCTAGGGAGTTGAGCATTAGTAGTAAATCCAAAAATTGGGTCGGCTATTCAACGACGGTTTTAAAATAAAAATAATATACTAGATTTTTAATCCGGAAGTTCTTCAGAAAAAACCATGAAGTTTAAAATTTGTATGCAAGGTATTTAAACCGCTTTACGTAGCTTAATTTTTTTATTTATAAAAAGTCACACACATTTACTTTTCCTCCCATTCAAGTTAATTAGAGTTAAAACAACGTTTGTCAGCTGACTTTAGCAAACTGACGACACAAGCCGTTGTAATGAGGGGGACATCTTCTGTTCGAACAAGACCCTCCCAAAATCAGGCGACTTCGAAACCAGGTCTATTCTCCTCGCAAACACACTTATACGGGTGGTACCAAACGAATAATGCCCGTCAAACGCAGCACTATGCGACAGCGAGAAAAGCGTACAAAGCTTGCGCCTATCAAATCTCGCATATATACAAGAAGGGAAATCGGAGTGGGGACACTGTTATCAACACGCGTGTGCCGAAAACCCCCTGGTCCCCCCCCTTCTTCATCGTTTGCCTTGACAGTGGCGACTGCCTACCCAACGTCTGTACTTGTCAGTTTTAAGAGTACCCGCTGATAACACATGCAAAGTGTCATTCATGCAGATTTCATCTTTGTCACAATTCATGTGCATCATTCGTGTTGATGACGACGGGGGGTCGAGGGGGAGGGGAGCTATTTGAAATCGAAATGTAGATCGGACAGTCAAGTTGGACATTTAACCGCTTTCGGAAATGTTGTTTGTTTCCAAACATTAACTGTTAATGGCACTGAAGTTTTGAAACTTAAACAACAATTAGCAATTGATATGTGAATTATTAATTGAAAAACCAAACAAAAATAAGTAATTTAATCTAATGTTTCAGTTTTTTTTTAAATTTTATTTATTTATTTATTTTTAAATCAATCGAATCACGGGTTATCTCGGCACAATATGAGCTCGATTTTTCTTTTTATGCTTTAAAAGGATAGTACCAAAGGATGTAAAGAGGATGCTGTATGTTAATTTTCGAAAATTTTCTGAATCATACATATATTTCAAATATAAAGTTAGGTCCACCCAATATGGTCAGGGAGCTGACCTTACATCAGTAAGGTCCTCAGCTCCAATCCCTGACAGAGCATGGATGTTCTTTCATTCACTTTACTATCTGGAGCAACGTTGGCTCACCCAATATGGTGCCTCGAAAAAGTGGCCAACACATTTGCCCTACTGATACTTTAAGGACGAGTGTCAATCGGGTGGACATTGAAAAAAAAGTATACTCTAATGGTTGACCGGCGCCAACCACGACGGAATGGAAACCAAATTGTGTTTAATGCAAGCACACATGAATTGTAACTAATGCATGAATTGTGAATATTATATGTATGCATGAATTATGTTTAATGTGTGAATATCTGAATTGAACCTAATGTACGCAGATATGATTTGTATTTGATGTATGAATATTGACTACTATGTGTGTGCATGAATTAGGTTTAACGCATGAATTGCAATAAAATACAAATGAATGAACTGTGTTTTATGTATTCACTGTGTGATTAAATAAGAATTGAGGAATTCATTGTACGGAAAGTATGAACTTTGATTAAGAAGGAATGGTGGAATTATGTTGAGTGAAATATTTAGCATAATTCCTCCTTTCGATGAATATTGTGTAATGAATTGTATAGTGAATATGAATGAAATATAAATGAGTGAATATAAATGAATGAATAAAAGATGATACAAATGAGTGAATGAAGGAATTAAGAATAACATATAAATAGTTAGTAAAGTATGAACGATGAATGATTAGTTGGGAATTATGTGTTTAAAGTAGGAATGCGTGAGTTGCGTAAGATTCATAAATTATGTCTAATGTTTGAATTTATGAATACATAGAATATGTTTAATCTGTAATGTAGATTAAAGGAAATAAAAACGATGAAGTTTAAACAAATTTCTTAACCTGTAAAATAGTAGAAGTAGAACATTTTTGGAAAATAACGAAAGAAAAAAAATCCCAGAAGCTGTTAGACAATATTATAAAGAATTCACAAAATAAATAAATAAAAAATTATTTCCTCGATGACGTATCTATAAAGCAGGGCTCATAATTTGTTCAAATCGCAGCTGCCTGCACCATACTCTGCTACATAAGGATCAATAAATACAAGTTGTAACACGTACATTCATGGGTAGTAAATATATATGTCATGCATCTATATCCCAAACTCGGAATGAATTTATCTGGGAAATGAAATTCAACAAATCAACGATTGGGGTCTTAGTCGCTGAGTCGGAATCATAAAACGCCTCCAGACTTAAAGAGCAGCTGAGTTTATATACTAGAAACTCCCAGTGGATGACACATCTAATACAGGATCTGTCGATAAGGGAGCACCACGGACCAGGACATTACATCCAGAAGTTTGTGCGC
Source organism: Parasteatoda tepidariorum (assembly GCF_043381705.1). NCBI lineage: Eukaryota > Metazoa > Arthropoda > Arachnida > Araneae > Theridiidae > Parasteatoda > Parasteatoda tepidariorum. Next base: position 54,554,120 of record NC_092211.1, read on the forward strand.
CGACGTTGCTTTCGGGCCGATTAAAGACGAAGATAATGTTTTGCCTCCGTTCAGGGGAAATGATGCATAAAATTCAGAGAAGTCCGCTGCTACCCACAGAAGAATGGCTTTCCAGGTTTTAATGTTTTCGAACGACTCGAGATGGCAGTATAAACGTGGCAGCAGAAATATTTCTTTCGCAATAAAGCCAGTTTTCAAACTGTGAATATGGGGTGACAAACTACTGGTGCACGACAGCACTTTGGAAAATAATACTGTTTATTGTTGGGCAATGTTTAAGAATACTGTCGTTTCTTATATAAATAGTACCGTTTGCCATTCGTCAGGAGCTTTCTGAACATAGTTGCAACTACTTTTAGACGCCAGCTTAAATGCTGACGCTACGTATTAAGCTCAGCAAATATACTTCTTTATGCGCAACATGATGACATTGGGATTTTTAAATAAAATCCAGAAATCAAGGACTCTGGGGCAAATTGGCCTAGTGGAAAACCTTTATAGAGTAAACCAATTTATAGCCGGTTAAAAGAGGTAATTTAATGTACTGAGCTGTCATATTGAAGTACTGGGGTTCTATTCCAGATGGTGGCTTGAAATCCATCCAGATTGAGATCAACAGTTACCAGCATGCCTGGGAAGTAAAGGCGATTGATACGCAAGGCTTACCATATTGTCACCATTTTTCCATTGGTCAATTATGAAACCCTAGTAAAAAAAAAACCTGACCCATAACAGTTTGTTATAGAAATGCTTTACCCCCTTTTTTAGCTGAAATAATCTATACTGCAAACGACAAGATAGCATAATGGTACAAATTATGGTAATGTGCGTTTTGATAACGCAATAACACAGAAAATAGTTATAATTTAGAAGCTTTGCCAATTTATGAATTACGCCATTAAGGAATTATCTTATTGAGGAATTTAAAATATGATGTTTTGCCAACTTATGAATTATGCTAACAATGAATTATCTTAATGAAGAATTTAAAATAAGATGCATGAACTACCAAATTATGGCAAAAGGAGTAAAAAAATTTTTTAGTTATTAGCAATTTGCCTGAAATATACAAGGAGATGAGATTAATTTGCTTTGAATATATTGAAAGATTTACCACCCCAGTTTGATGTAATAAAACGTAAACAAGGTAGCAAGGACTTCTGTTTTTGAAAAGCGCCAGGATTGAAATTCATTAAAATAACGCACTTAACTATACAGGAAATAGTTCTAATCAGAATTTTTATACAACAGTTTAAGTGGCCTAAATGACAGCAAGTCAACGATCTTAATGAAGAATTTAAAATATGATACATGTAATACGAAATTATGGCAAAAATTTTAAACTGGTTTTTATTCTTGGAAATTTATTCGGAATATATATGAAGGGTTGAAATCTTTGAATATATCCAAATATTTATTACTGAAATTAAATCTTTATTTGCTCGAAATTTGTAAAGAGTTTATGTCTTTTAATATCCATAAAACCGACTTCCTAATACTTAAAATAAACAAAACAATAAGGTGGAGCATAAAAAATTGTTTTTATGTAAAAAGGCACAAATTAAAATTCTGAGGTAAAAAAAAAAAATGTATCTAACAACACGTCGTTTTAAAAATAGAGATAAAACTTTTGAAGAGTAACAACGTATTATTTTTATCTATTTTTTACGATAAAACCTTTACGTACCACCCCCAAAGACTAGTGACAATGAAGATAGAAATTTTTTTTAAAAAAAGGGAATTTTTTTAAGAACATTGCGAATGTATTTCCTCTTTTCCTAAGGGGTGTTGATTCTAGTTTCTTTTGTTTGTGACTACAACACCAACTTTTTTAATCGTCTTTTGTTTAGAAGGGAAAAACTTTTTTTTTATTTATTTCTTTTTTCTGCCTCTTCGGGTAGTGAAAGAGAGTGCTGATAATGTTCTTGCTTTCTATTTTTTTTTTATCATTTATTTGTGAAAAGCAAGGGCGTGTGGATCAGCTTTCTTCAACTGAAATAGGTTGTAGTTGCTTTCATTGAAAAGGATGGGACCCCGAGTCTCCAAGTTTGTTTTGTTTGGGTGCAATTTATGCGAGATTTTTTTTTTATTTCTCTCCTTTTTTCAAAAAATTCCTGTTCTTCTTTAAACCCATTTCTTGTCGCTTCCATATTCATTGTTTAAAGATCTGCGATGCGTTTAGAACTTCTTTTGTTTCCTGTATTTTATTCTCCAGAAGATGAAAAATCATATTTTTTTTTAAAACTAAAAATAAATTGAGTTTATGCTTTTCTAAAAAATGTGGAGAAAAAAATCAACTCTTATCATTTCTCATTGTTCTTATTTTAATAAGATACTTAAAAAAAAATTTTTTTTTTTAGTTATATCTATATTTTACAAGCAAACACAGGAATTGAAAAAAATAAAAGTTTTTATCTACTTTCTTTTACAGTAGAGGTTAACAGTTTTACTAGGAAAATATGTGAATATATTTATATATTTTCTTAGCTAAACGTTTTAACCTCTACTTACGTTATGACACCTGCATGAATAAAGGTAGACATTTGATGCAGATATATTCAATAGTACAAGAATATCCAATAGTACTTTTCAAATGAAATGCGTAACAAATACAGATTTCAATTTTTTCAGACAGTCATAATTTAAAAAAACTTTTTTCAAATATTTATTACATAAAATAAATTTCTTTATGATTTGAATATTGTGAAAAAAAACATATATATATATATAAAGGCATATATTTTGAAACATGTATATATGTATATATACATGTTTTGAAAAATATTCTCAAATTTAAGAAACTTTAAAGAAAAATTAAAAAACTAACTAAATTTGAAAAATAAAATAAAGTAATTAAAATTTAAATTATTTAATTTTATTTCCATTTTTTTTTTAAATTTCTGAATACTTCTTAAAAACATTTTTTAAGAATCTTCTTTTTAAAGAAATTATTATTATTTTTTTTTTATCCTTTTCCTTGTTCTCTCTATATTTATAACTTATTTTATGAGGTCGACGTACTTGTACCTTATGCGCAATAAATAAAGATCATTATTTTTCGTAATTTTCTTCGTTAATCTCTCCTTCCTTTTTGTCTTTATTATATATATATATACACCGAAGAGCCACTACAATACGACCACCCTGCTAATAGCATGTAGGACCACCTTTAGCCCTCAAAACTGCTAGCACTCGCCTTGACATTGATTCCACAAGGCGCTGATAGGTAGTCTGAGGTATCTGGTACCAAGCGCTCACCAACTGGTCTGCAATTCCTTCGCATTGCGAGGGGGTAGCGTGGCAGCACGAATTTAGTTTTCCAAGTAGGACCACAAATGCTCTATTGGATTAAGAGACTCTAAACCATGATCCGTCTACCACTGAGGATATTTCACGTCAGCACTGTGGTCGGTGCAAGCCGGATGCGGAATTCGTATTGACCAGCTATCGCTGGGATTTGTACCCGGTTCACCTCGTTGATAGACGAGCCCTTTATCCCCTGAGCCCCCACGACTCCATTTAAAACTATAACAAAAAATTTATAAGACTATTAAAACACTAAATATGGGTTTCAAAAATCAATTCAAATATTAAATACTATACTTCCGCCCTCAAAACAGTAGCACAAGAAAGTCACCCGATGTATTTTTTCGTCGCTTTTATCTAAAGATATTAAATGATAGAGTCGGATATGAAAAGCGGATATAGGGAAAAAGGGGTTGGCCAAGGTAGCTAAAGGTACAATTACAATGACAGGATAATCGTAGGGGAACACACCTGAAGCATTGAGCGCTTGTGGTTTTCCTCCAACAACATCTGCTTTTTTTTCACTTCTTCTTTTTCTACACTTTTTTTTCTAGTCTAAATTGACAGGAAGTCTTACTTAAATTTAAATATGCGAATTCAATATGAATTATGCTTACATTTTTACGCAATAAATTAATTACTACGGTGCAAAATACAGCTAATTTTTTTCAGAAACTGCACAATTAATCAAATAATATTATAGTTATCATGCTTTTAAATAAAATGAATAATCATGATAAACTAGAGTGGAACGATATAGTTAGTAACATAAAAAAATTTCAGTCATTATCATAATGAAAAAATTTGACACTTTTCGAGCACTCGAAAATAGGCGCACATTCTCAAGACTATCAAGATGTGAATGAGGGAAATAAAACAGATAGGAAAAATAAAAGACACGAAATTGTCAAATAAAATGAAATTATAATTTTTTTCATTGTCAGCTTTCGTATTTCCTTTTTTAAAACTGTTTATTTTTTCTTCAGAATCGGTGCCTATTGTTTGAGCACTTGAAACATGACGAATTTTCTTAATAATTTTTGAAGCTAATGAAGTTTTTACATTATGAAATATAGTATACTCTAAATTCAGGGAATTTTATTGAAAGATACTAAAGAAAGTACCACGAAGAAGTGTTTCAACCGCAATCAAGTTGATATTTGCAGAAAATATAAACTATTCAAATCTGCCGTTTGTAACATATGGAAAAATAGGCAATTAATAATTTCTGCTCATGAAAAAAAATTTAGAAGACAGAAATAAGTTGAGAAAAGCAGATCACAAGTGTGTTGAAGAAGCATTACTGAAGTGGTTCACCATTCGAAGAAACCGCAATCTTCTGGTATCTGGACAAATGTCGATGAATTTATTAAGCGATTTTATGAGACTACTTTTATGTGCTCGAATGGCAGGTTAGGCAGGTTTAAAAAGCGGAATAACAGAAATTCAGGAANTTTATCCCCTGAGCCCCCACGACTCCATTTAAAACTATAACAAAAAATTTATAAGACTATTAAAACACTAAATATGGGTTTCAAAAATCAATTCAAATATTAAATACTATACTTCCGCCCTCAAAACAGTAGCACAAGAAAGTCACCCGATGTATTTTTTCGTCGCTTTTATCTAAAGATATTAAATGATAGAGTCGGATATGAAAAGCGGATATAGGGAAAAAGGGGTTGGCCAAGGTAGCTAAAGGTACAATTACATTGACAGGATAATCGTAGGGGAACACACCTGAAGCATTCAGCTCTTGTGGTTTTCCTTCAACAACATCTGCTTTTTTTTCACCTTCTTCTTTTTCTACATTTTTTTTTCAAGTCTTAAATGACAGGAAGTCTTATTTAAGTTTAAATATGCGGATTCAATACGAAATTATGCTTAATTTTTTACGCAATAAATTACTACGGTGCAAAATACAGCGAATTTTTTTTCAGAAACTGCACAATTAATCAAATAATATTAAAGTTATCATAATTTTAAATGAAATGAATAATCACGAGAAACTAGAGAGGAACGATATAATTGGTAACATAAAAAATTCAGTCATTATCAAAATAGAAAAATTCGACACTTTTCGAGCACTCGAAAATAGGCGCATATTTTCAAGACTATCAAGATGTGAAAGAGGGAAATAAAACAGATTCGAAAAATAAAAGACACAAAGTTGTCAATAAAAAATGAATTTACATTGTCAACTTTCGTATTTCCATTTTTAAAACAGTTTATTTTTTCTTCAGATTGTGTGCCTATTTTTTGAGTAATCGAAACATGTTGAACTTTCTTAATAATTTTTGAAGCTAAAGAAGTTTTTACATTATCAAACATAGTATACCATACATTCAGGGAATTTTATTTATATATCTACTTTTTTAACATAATCACGAAAAAGGCAATAGATTACAATCACTTTTAAATTTTTACTATTTATCTCATAAACTAATAATTTATTTGCACACAAATAAAGGAGTTAAATAAATAATTCAATTAACTTATCTTATAAAACCAACCGATATTAATTGATACTGATTACTTTTCAAAATTCATTCTTTCTACTCAAAAATCGGAACTCAAGCATTTAGTTCTTGTACTTTCAAGCATGATACTTTTTAAAAAAACTTCTAGTTCTGGTAAATGATTATATGCTAAAAAATTCAATTTATCTGTAAATTAAAATTTTAAATTTTTTTATCTAAGTCATTTTTTTTTTCATTCAAAATGGTGTTTCTTTTAAACATCAGTGCAAAATGACATTTGTTTTTAAAAAAGAAAAAGAAAATAATTGCCAACTTTGAATGCTGTTTTTATTTTTACCCTTTCGATTAAGACTCAATTCTACTAAAAATCAAATCAAATTCAAAAATCATTCAACTGACTATTCAGAGACACGATGGGGAAGCTCCTCCCGTTCTCCTCCAATAAAATTGTTCCTTTTGTATTAAAAGCACAGAGAGAAAAAAAAAAAAGAATGCCCGATGTTTTCTAGTAATTTTCACGTCAACCCTAAATGTATAACCTAATATGACCAAAGGTACTTTCGAATTTGATGGGACGTAGGATAAAAATAGAACATGATGAGAATGGTGAGGAAGTAAAAAAACGAAAACATTCGATAACTCAATCAATGATGGGTTTGGGGACAAATGAATTTAGAAAGCGCGTGAAATGCGCGCCTATTCGATTTTTATCAAAAGCTTGCAATAAAGGCTTCCACCAAATTCAATTCTAGCACTTCATTCCTGTTGACTTCCTAATTTCATTTTGTCGCCAACCAGTCGTTCGAAGTTATTTCTTCCACTCGAAAGTGGAAAGTGAGTTTTCATATAGATCTTGTTTGTTTTCGAGCAAAACCAAATGGAACATTTGAACAGTGGTGTTAATGGTATTTGAAATTCTTGGTTTGAAAATTGCTTTCAACCGAAAGCTAAGCTGCCCGGAGAAAAAAAAAATATTTGTTGAATAGTTGTGTATAGTAGATCATTTGGAAAACATCCTGGGTATTTTCAGAATAATTTGGAAAACAATTCGCCTAAAATCAAAATTTCTTTTTTTTAAATATAATTATGAATGTATCGAATGTACGCTAGAATGTAAGAAATTATACCAAATGGAAACCAAGTCCATGAACATTTGAATTAAATAGAATTCAAAATCTAATTTCGAAATCGTGAAAATGACTCTTAAAATACAGTATTTAATTGGTTGCAACGTTCAATTATTAAAAAAACACATATTTTTTTCCCCAAGAAAAAACATAAATTACAAGATAAGTATTTCATAATAAAATTCCCTCAATAATTATTCCCCTAATAATTATTCCCTCAATAATAAATAACTCAGCCATAATTATTGTGACATACTTCTGAGCATCATCTAAGAAGCCAAAGCAAATCGTTCAAAATAATTGATACTTCTTATAAACACTTAAATAATCGTGTATAAAGCATATAGTTTTAGTGAACTGAAATGTTTTGATTCACTATTAAACATAATGTCCGCACATTTTCCCTGTTAGAAATTTCTCGGAAAAATGGTAAAATAATAATTTATTTAATTGCTATTTTACCATATAAAAAACAAAACCGTCAAATAACCATAAATAAAAAGGTATTCAAACTGTAAACTTCGAGAAAAACCGTTAATTAACTGCCCTTAACTAATGCAACTAGGCCATCTAAGGAACCACTTGATTCCTTGCAGATGGGTACATATTATACCTGAGAGGACTAATCTGTCAATCTCATGACTTATGGAACGGGATTTGAGTCCCAGCGTTGACACCACAGTAATTCCTCCATTCCCTTCAACACATAAAGATTTGAGATCCTGGACTATTAGAATACGATATTTTCATCCACGGATAGATGGCAGCACTATAAAGGTGCCTGACTCAAAAAAAGTCTAGTATTTCCAATCCCTCACGATAAGTGAAAGAACCAGATAAACTATTTAAACCACATTCCATAGTTCATTCGATGAAACACAACTCAACCTCAATTTAACTCTAATGTCCATTACCTAACGAAAAGTCAAGTTTCACCTCAAAATTAAATTAGTTTTTTACCGTTTTGAAACTAGACTAGCTGTAAATGGTTACAAAAATCGTATAGTTTATATTCCTTGCTTTTTTTACCATACTAGTTGTAAATGGTTTTAAAATCGTAAATGCAAAATAGAGTTATTTACAGTTAATTAGATAGGCAGACATTTGCCAGAAATTTTAAGATGAAAGTTCTATCCGTGTATTTTTTAGCGCAATGTAAGAAGATAAAGTAAATCCTTCAAAGTAATTGGTGTTTATTTTATTGTTAAATATTTAAATAATCGCACATATAGCATATAATTTTTGTGACATTAAATATATTGATTCACTATTAAATATTATGTCCTTACATTTACAAGCTACGCAAAAAATATGTGTTAAGTGAAAAATCAATTTCCAAAATTCATAATCAAAACATTTTTCAAAGTAGACGTTTCCAAATAAGATTCTCAAAACATAAAAAATAATCTTTCTTATTTTAACAATTTTCCTAAACAATATATGTATATATATTATTCTCGAGAGTTTGTTTGCAAGTTAGTTGATGTTATAACAAAAAAAATATATGTTCAGTCAATTGAATCAAAACTATATTCATAAGAAGATATGAATTCTTTAATTTTAATTTTTATTATTAAACGTATTATAGTGTAAATCCAAACATTCAAATTTAACTTTTTACTATAAAACTATAATTATTTCATTCTTTTGAAAATGAAGAAAAATTTTCAGAATCATCTATGGACATTACAAATAGTTGGTTATTATTTTTTTCACAACTCTACAACTTATGAAGTTGTTTTTTTTTAATCAGTAAAATATAGAAAATTGAAAAATAACAGAACTTTTTCTTACAAGTGCAATGAAGCGAAATTTAAATTCATCATTCCTCGCTACCACGATTGTTTTGAAATTTAAAACAAACAAGACCACCAATGAAGTTTAAATGAAGAAAAAAAATCTGCTTTCCACGAAGCTAAAATCAATACGAAAAAGAAAAAGAATTAATTCAAATATCTCATTTATTTGCTTAAAACACTGAACTTTGCATTTGCTAAAATTTGAAAGTTTTGAAACAAGTATTGACGCAGGAAAATAATGAGACACTTTTTTCCCCTGTGTATGATTAATAGTCGGAAAAAAATTTGAAAAATGTTTTACAAAAATCTAAACAAACATAATCCTACTCCGAACACTTTTAAAAAAAAAACTTTTTAGAATTGACTAATAATTTTATAAAGAATATTAGAGCATATATTTTTGGAAAGTGCTTTTAGTAGAAATTAATCGCACCAAAATCATTGTAGTAAAAATGCAGAATGCTTATTATTTTTTTTAAAAACTCTGCTAGATAATGTTAGTAAATTTTTATATAGTTTTAAGGAGAATATTTTATTAATAAAAGTATTTTTAGTACACGGAGAAATAATTCTTGTAAAATGTATATACTCTATGGTAATGACATTGCTGGTTGAAGAAACAACAACATAATTCTGGTTAATAAAGTCAAAATATACGGTATTAAAATCTTAAAAAATGTACAGTGCGCAAAATAAAAAATGGACCACTCGTGATAACTTTTGATATATTGATCGGATCCTCACGTTCAAGGACTCATTCTCAATCATTCGAGGGCGTGACTTCAAATATGCTAATTAATTAGTGCAGACGATATCTTAAGTTATGAAATCAGACACAAAAATGTACTTTCTCTGAATAAACATACCTATTTTTTGACGGATTCGAATTTCTGACTCTCAAAACATTGAGAGTAGCAGCTATCTGGGAAATATGGTCAAAATAGTTTGGTTAAGAGAGCGGTCCAAAGTTTGAATCCTTTAAATTTAATTTTACTTTTTGCACATTTTGCCATATCTCGAGAAATTTTTAAGTTTTCTAAGATGGCATAAAAAGCTTCTTTTAAGTTTTCCAAAATTTACCTTCCAGTTTTGTTTTTTTCACTAAATGTGTGGTAATATGAACTATAATTTTGAAAAATAGAATTTCTGGTTAGCTGCTACCATCAGGACTGAAAAATTACAATGATATGATTGGTTTATGAATATGGATGGTTTGAATATCGTATTTTTCAATTTTATTAAATAGAATTATGGCTTCTTTTTGCTCCAAAAATGTCATTGCCCTACAGTACGATAATTTTACCAGGAATGTTTTTCTCTCCATCTATAGTTCCTGCCATAAACGCAAAATACTTTACTACATAATACATTTATTAAAAGATACTTAGGAATTTTGATATCAATTGCTTTTGCAGTAAATTGCACATTAAGTCAGGAAGCAAAAAAATTTCCAAATTCTAACAATGTTTTTTTGGTGTATCTCTTGTAAAATTTCGAATAAATCAGGAAAAAAAAATCTGTCATCGCCAAAATGGTACAAGTCTGTAGGAGACGAAAGAGTTAAGACGTGGTACTAGAGAAAACTTATCGGTTAAGGAACTTCTTCTCTTCCGCCATTGATGGAAACAATAATCCTCAAAAGAACAATGGCTTCACCCCATTGTGGTTAATGCGCGTTTAAATCGCCATCATTTACTGTAACGACGTGAGGCCCACCTTACGACTGAAAACGCTAATTATCCGGGGCCACTCCTTATGAGAGCCTTGCTTCCTCACTTTATGAGCCGATGATGGTAATTGTATTTTAATGTGTACCTCCAACAATGACAGAATCTTTTCTCTGCCAAATGCTCCTTTTCCGCCTCGCCAAGCCTTTTACTTTTCATGCTTCTGATGACTGTGCATATCTTCTCCTATTGTTACAGATTGCTTTCCTATAGGCGGTGACTCTAGTTTTACGAATGAATTACAAATAATTTCTGTTGATTTTCTTAGCATTTTTGGAATTAGTAGGGTTTTTAAAATTCGTCGAGGTTCAACCTTTGGCGAGACGATTTTAAGTTTCTTTGTTAATTTGTAAAATTTTGGTATTGTGCGAAAATGCCTATTTTTCCGCCATAAATGTACAGTGCTCAAAAGAGGGAGATAAAATAAAATAGGTCGAATAGTTTCTGAGAGGTCGAATTTTAAAAATACGACATTCTTAAATTTCGATTTCTCGGGAACTATATCGATCTAAATTTGTATTTTGCCAAGTAAAATTACATTTTTTTAAAATTATGCAAAAAAAGTTGTATGTCTTATAATTTAAAAATTTTTCGACTAAAAATTAATTAATATTTACTAAAAGTTATTTTTACATAGTATTTTCTCACGATAAGCGAATTTTATAATTGAGTGCAAAAATTTTCAATTCGCTTAAAAAGTTCTCGAAATTATGCAGAATACGCAAAAAAATAAATGTAACATTAAGGGGTCCAAACTTTGAACCATGCTTCTGACCTAACTATTAGGACCATATCTCCCAGATTGTGGCTACTCTCTGTATTTTGGGGCTCAGAAATCCAAATCCGTAAAAAAAAAAAATAATAATTATTATATGTGAGTTCACCCCCTCGAATCATTACGATTGAGTCTGAGAACTTGGAGATCCGATCATTAGATCAAAAGTTATTCAGAGTAGTCCTTTTTTTGCGTNTGTAGGAAAGTACTTTTGTGTCTGATTTCGTAACTTTAAATATCGTCTGCAATAATTAATTATTATATGTGAGTTCACCCCCTCGAATCATTACGATTGAGTCTGAGAACTTGGAGATCCGATCATTAGATCAAAAGTTATTCAGAGTAGTCCTTTTCTTGCGTACTGTACAATTGTATAAAAAAACTCAAAATTGTATACTATTATTAAATGCAAGTCTACTTTTTACTTGCTGTTATTTAGTATCTGTAGTAAATGTAGAAACTTATCGTAAAGTTAAAGAATCCTTGCTAAGTATGAAGTCATCAATGTTTACATATTAAGGTTGACAAATTATCATTTTAGAGTTGGAAATATAAAAACGATATTGAAATCAATCAAATTACTACAGAGAAGGCATGCAGGGGGAAAAATGTCAAAACCTGTTTGTTTGTTGGATGAAACCCAGAAGAGTTGACGATTATTAGACTCGTGTCCAAGTTTTTCTGGTTAACAATTTGATTAATAATTCTGGTTAATAATTTGAATTTTTTTTTTCGTCTTCTTCATTATTAAATCGTTTTATTCTGATCCATTTATATCAGCATGGCAAACCCTAAACATTATATTTATGCAGTGATATTAATTTTAAATTTGTTTTAATCTCATGAGCTGTTGGTATTTATAAATTGCAGAAAACTCCTATGAATGGTGAAACTATGTGCAACTTTAAACACAAATCATATTAATAAAACTTCCTAGAATAGTAAGCCTGTTCACACATCACCTCGTAAGCATAACATAAGCGGAGGGATACACCGGAAGTTTCCTAAACTGCTTCCGGTTTTAGGAAGCTTGTTATTGTTTACATTCAGTCAGCCACCCATAAAATGTCAATTCGTATAAATTTCTTTTAACATTAATTTCAAAAGAAAAAAGTTCAGTTTATTGTTGTTGTTATTGCCGTAGGTCATTAAGGCAAGGGGAGAGATTGTTCCTGTTTTCCAGTGGCGCCATCTATGGCCAAGGATTCGACTTCTGTCGCACCCATGCGTCACATCCGTATATAGCGCTGACCCATTCAACTATCAATCCCCAAAGCAGTACCCCCAGAGGTATAATTTGAAATGGGAAGATGGCGGACTTTGTGATCCGACTTGTTTAACTTGCATTAATCACTATTTACTATTATTGTCTGACTTCGTCAGGCATTGGAGGATAAGCCACAACAACAACGACACAACAACAACTATTTACTACATGGGGAGTCATCAACCGGCTGGATTCGAACTCCTATTCTTACTAACGTAAGTCCAGCATCCTACCAACCAGGCGTTCCAAGCAGTTTGGCTTATTGAAAAAATTAAATAACAAAGAATTTCTCTTACAACATTGTTTTTTTACAACTGTGTCGAAAATTTCAAATAATCAGAAATGCAATTTAATTAAATACTTTTTAGGGGCCACAAAAAGAAATTGAGAACAAAAGCACTTAATCCTTTATTAATTGATATGTTCTCTATATCGAAATATATTACGGTACACGAGAATCTTTCTTAATGACACTTAAAGCACTAAAATGTCGGTAACAAAGACAACTTGTCTACCATTCCGATGACAGATGGTTGAGGATAAATGATTCGTTGCACACGATAGATTCTCCCAATAACAAAACCGAACTGCCTTTAAACAGGTAACATACTTGCAGGTTTGTTCGATATTATCATTACTTCAAAACGCTTAAAAAAATAAAACGAAATAAAAGATATATGAAATAAAAGTAAGAGAAATGTCTACGCATCACATCATTCTTCTTTCTTTCCTTTTTTTTCCGGAAGAACTTCCTCTTATAAGTTATTTCTAAAACAAAAATATTTTAAAGTAAAGGAAAATAAAGTTTTTTTTTGTGTGTGTTTAGATAGTGTTTAGATAGTGTTTAAATACATGTTTAATAAATAATTTTTCAATGTTTCCTATAAAAATACTATTCATATCTCCATTTACTTTATGCTCGACCATGTTTCAAGCTCCTCACGGTAGGGGGCAGTATTTGTAGAGATTGTATCAAGTTCCGGTAGAAGATTCAAGTGGAAGAAATTAAGTTAGTCTAAATTAAGTTGGGTAAATCCGCATCTCAAAGATCAGGTAATTGTTTGTTAATATATTATAATTTCCCAAAGTACTTTTTATATCTCAATTTGATATTTTAAAACATGAAAAACACATTTTTTTTTCCTGCAAAAGCACGGCACAAAAATTCAGAGCAACTGGGTATTCCGAAGATATAGAAACAAACCAGGAACGTCAGAAAAAGAAACAGTCACGTCAATGCCATGACGTCAGAAGAGAACCGTAAGACTACGGGTAGGATTTGTTTGCTTTTTAGAATAGATGGTGAATATATCATAAAAAGTTATTTGTCATCTAACAATTTTATCAAATCATGTGATAAGCAATGAAGCACTAAATATCTTTGGCTGCCATCAGCATGAAATAAATAAAAGTTATAAAGCTAACTGCAAAAGAGCATTCACTAGCAATGTTTACTTAACACTACTTTTTAATAATATTCATTTTTAGCGTTATGTTTTTGATTTTTATTGTTATGCAAATGACTTGAAACTAAAAGTGTTTTTGGTTAAACTGTGGAATTCTGGTTTTCAAAATCATAGTTCTTATCGCCACTCATTTGGTAAAAAGTATACAAGACTACAAAGTAACTTTAACCTAATTAGTAGTCCTTACGCCATGCTCTAAGGTATCATGAAAAAATAACCAAATTTTACTACATTTACCAATTTTCATCACATATTATAAATCCATATTTTATTGCTAATTTTATCAAAATCTTTACCATATCTCTTCGGTAAAAATTACCTAGCTTTTTGGTGTTCCATAGAACCGGAAACACTGTAAATTTCACCATATTCTGATAGCCTTGACCATGCTTTTTTTTCTAAGTGTATTCTTATACAGAATATGAACTGTTTGCTTCCCTGCAGTATCAATTATATTTTTTTCCCATTCCATGTCACATAGAAGGGAATGAAACAATGAGGTAAAAATCAAATAAGAAACAGCATAAAGGGTAGACATCGAATGTATTTAAGGTGGTTAATTGTTCAAGTCCAAAACAGAGTTCGAAATGATAACTTTCCTACATATTTCTCTCATGCCCAGAACAGAACATACAGATCAGAACATGCAGACGGAACATCTAGAATAGAGTGTGAACTGGTAACTTTCCAGTATATTTCTCTCATGACTAGAATAGAACATACAGATCAGAACACACAGACAGAACATCTAGAACAGAGTGTGAACTGGTAACTTTCCAGTATATTTCTCTCATGTCCCGAATAGAACATACAGATCAGAACACACAGATAGAACATCTAGAACTGAATGTGAACTGGTAACTTTCCTGTATATTTCTTTCATGTCGCTTAAAAGCAAAATAGTGTATATACGAGAAGCTAAGATTTTGTGCATGCTTCGACAGCGTTATGTTAGGGATAATACAAAAAATATATTTTAAGTTAATATCATTCTTTGGGTGTCATAAATTGTAAACTATAACTTAAGATCCTTTCTTTATTGTAACAGTTTATAATTAATTCAAAATCTGCAGAATACTTTGCAACACATTCAGCAACAACTAGGAGATCATGACAAAATCTGCTGTTCTCTCTTCATTGAGCAATTATTGTGTAAACACACTGTTGAAAACGCGTAACTTGTTGAGCGAATAGAATGCTAATTCATAAAAGGCTTTCCTTGACAACTCATGCGTGTGTTTGCTAAAATGTTGGGAGGGACAAAAAGAGGGACTTAGCGCACGCCATCTGTAAATGCAGGGGACGTCCAGCATCTTTATCATCATTGTAGCATTGTGGACCAGCATTGTGTGGGTGATGTTGAGGAGGAACATGCCCGCCCACCCCTGAAGTGTCATCTGGAAAATAGGAGAAAGAGCTCCGGGGAACGTTTGCTGTGGCAAATTCCTTTTTTGATTCCATTCCATTGTGTTATCTGTTGTCATTATAAATACTGGAAAAGGTAATATGCAGTGTATGCCGAATGTACTATATAAAGTTTTAGAGCCTGTTGAACCCTAATTTTAATCCTCTTTAATCTTGATTACATGATATTATGGCTGAAATTAAAAGTAATCATAGTTCAATTCATAATCGAAATTGTACAAAATTGGTGTGTCATTATTTTTTAGGATACTGACTATATTATGATTCAGCATTGGACTGTTCTTTTCTAAGAGTGCAGTCATGAAAATAGTCAAAATAGTATGGCACACACGGATGTTCTTGAAAACAAACAAACAATATGTAATTTTTTTATTATATCACGTTTTAATATTTGTATTGACACAAAATTAAAATATGATTTAAGGAATCACAGTTTGATAAAAAAAAATAATAATATGCTTTATGACATAAATTTTATTGTATACGATTTTTTTTAATGTCCCAAATCAGACATCCATATAAAAATATCATAAGAGAAAGTCAAATTTTTATTTTTGAAATCATTTTCTGGCTTAAATTCCATTTTACAAACATTTAATTTTTATTTTTAATAAAATAATGCCAGGTGTATAAAACATTATTTCCAAAAAGTTCCTGCTATCAGACATTGCCTTTTTATCGACAGTTTTACTAGTGGTCTCCCAATTGAATTAGATTTTAAAAGTATTGCAAAATTGTCTCTTACTTGCCCTATTCATATTATTTTTAGTCATATTAAGCCTATTAAATGCCTATTAAATGCAAAGAATGATAGGACTACTAGGGTAGGGCTTAATGATTAGTACTACCATTTCTTATTAAATGTAACTGAATATAATTACATTTATTAGGCCTTCATTGAACTTCAGAAGTCTTTACATTCATCTTATTTTTCGGATGAATAGTATTTTATTTTATGACATAGGTTTTGAAATGTATATAAATAACTTTTTTTAAGCCAGCCATTTTTACATTCATGCTAATTATGTATCTGAAAATCAATCATTTTAAACAATCAAGGTGTAACATTTTCAAGCTTTTAACAGTTTCAAATTATGTATTAAATTAACCATAAGTTAAGTTTCAACTTCGAATGTTAAATAACAATTGAAGGTGCTGAAATCAAGGTGTAATATTTTCAATTGAATACATTTAACAGTTTCAAATTATATATTCAATTAACCTCAAGTTAAGATTCAACTTCGAATGTTAAATAACAAGTGAAGGTGTTGAAATCAAGGTGTAATATTTTCAATTGAATACATTTAACAGTTTCAAATTACATATCAAATTAACCTTAAGTTAAGATTCAACTTCGAATCATAAATAACAATTGAAGGTGTTGAAATCAAGGTGTAATATTTTCATCTGAATACATTTAACAGTTTCAAATTACATATTAAATTAACCTTAAGGTAAATTTCCACTTCGAATGTTAAACAATAATGCGTTTGAAAATCGATCAATAATTAAATTATCAAACTCAATGTAATAACAAAAAAAAACAAAAAACAATTGCTTTCAGTTTCATTTAAGAACGTCCTTACCTAGCCGGAATAAATGATCGGGTCAGATAATTAGTACCAAGCACTTCGCGTCACTGCGATGCATTCAGTTGCTGTTTTAAGACACACGGATGCACTGTAAGTCCAGTGGGTGGCAAACGACACTGCAGGGAGGGTGCTAGAATACCTGTCGAAGGGGAGGGTAAACAGAGTCTGCATCTTTTGTAAAGGACCATAAGGGAGGGCAAGGCTAGACTCATATTTTTGGCGCTTACAAGCAGTTATGTGTCACAAGCTCAAGCTCCCGTGTGGTTTGAGCTACGTATGTGTGTGTTTAGTGCCTGCATTTGGTGAAACAGGAAGCTTAGATTTACGAACTGAGGTCGATGAGGTTCGTGAATGTTGGTTTAAATTTTCTCCAGCATAGGCGAGATTTTAAGACAAGGAGAGAGGGCATGCGGCGATTTTTAGTAGCAAAAAATTGGACATTATTCGTGTAGGTCTGCGTTGAAGAATTCGCGGAGAGACACTTACAATAAAACAAATGTTGCAGACTGGTTGTTCAATAAATAAATAAATTTAAATAAAAAAGCGTTGTTTCTACATCTATTACATTTGATATAGATTAGTTCAAATTGAGCATTGGTTTTAATAAATAACATTAGAGCATTTATGAATAACTTAGAGCATTGATTGAAACGTTTCTTTAATTTTTTTAATTAAAAAATTAAATTATAACAGTTATGATCAATTAAAAACGTTCTGATTATACTTAAAGAAGCAATAATATGGATAAAAAAAAAATTATATTCAAATCATGTGGCAAATTTTCATTGATTTTATTGATATTTAAGTAGTACCAGCATGTATTCTATAGGATTGTACCTTTTGAAAAAAAAAAATGGCTGAAAATACAGATTTCGCTTTATTAGATCATTTTATTAAAAGCTTCGATAAATTTTTTTTCGAAAGTTAAATAAAAGAAAACTTAATTAGTAATTTAGTACTGCATACTGTTTTGTGTTTAAATTTTTTTATAACTTACTTTCGTTAGTTTAAATAGCATACACTTACTTCGATTTGTTTTGGAATTAAGAATTGTTTTGTTATCGTTTTGTCGGTTAAAAATCGGCCAAAATTCTAGAATAAAACATTTTCCCTATGCACTGAGAAAAACAGTTATTGTCAAAACTACCAGAATATGATAAAAAATTTACCGTATTTCTGACCTTATGGGAACACCGAAAAGCTCGGTAATTTTTACCAAAGTGCTTTTGTAATTATTTTGAAAAAATTAACTATGAAATATGATGTTTTAATGCGTGATAAAATCTGGATAATATTCGTGTAAGCCTCCTTTTCAGCAAAATTATTTTTACTAATTGTTAGGTGATGAAAACTTACAAGAATTTCCAGTAAAACTTTACCATATGAACGGAAAAATTAGTAAATGAATAGTTTATAAATACCTCTTATTTAGGTTTTATTACCAATAATACACTCTTTTTTTCTAGTATGAAATTTAAACCGTTACCGGATTGAAACATTACCAAATGAATGGTTTAAATACCGGACATTCTGGCTTCATTAACCAGAATCATGATTTTTATTCTTCATAAGAAATGTTATACCATGCAGTACTAAAATTTTACCAGAAGTTTTTTTTTCTTCCATATTTGAATCTAATATAATTGATATTTTGAATCGATTATTACTTTAGGTATCTATTCTTTTCCTCATATGTATTGTTTTCACTGCAGATGCAAAACTGAGGAAACATGTGTGAAATGCCTAAAAATTCGTATTCGTATATCCAGTTACAATTACAAAAACTCCTCCATAGACCAATAGCTGCAAAAATACTATTTGGTATTTGAGAATGAAGTGAAAAAGAAAATAATAAAAAAAAGTCAGAACTACAAAACGAGAAGTTATCGGCAACGTCCATTGCGCCCCACTGGGGGCCGTGAATGCTCCACAGGGCGTCTTTAGAAGGGAATGCAACAGTTTGAGAGGCAGGAGCGCCCCGCTGTGGGGTCAAAAAAGCATTTCCTCTCAGAAACGGTTCCTCTTCTCTGTAGCACACTTGGTGGTTAGTGTCGTGCTTTGTTTGGCATAAATATTAACAAACTTACAGCTTTTACGATTGATATGAACAATTAAATTGTAAATACATAAAATCCCAGCATTTAGATTTTTATAACATTTTAAACTTTTGGAAATTGAATAGTTTTATGTACTTCCAAATTCATATGTTGTTTTTATTCCGTAGTATGAGTGTTCGGCATAGCAATCATTATAATTCATTACATTATGAATTCATGGTATAGTATGTAAGAAATTTCTGAAGATTGATTGATGGTTTGTAGATTGATGGGAGGGGAATCAAATTTCATGACTTAAATGATCAAAGAATTTTATTTAACTTACAGAATTTTATATTTTAAAAGAGTAAAGCCCAAGATTTCAAAATATGAAAAGAAATTAGATGAAATTCCGTATATTTTTGCTTTGAAGAGGAAAAATAAGTCTGAAGAATGCTGAAAAAAATGGGTTCTTTCTTGATTTTTCCATTGATAGAATGTCTCGAATAACAATTAAAAATCTTAAATTTTGATTTATATCAAAATTCTTTTGCGATATTTTAACATTTTTTAAACCTATCACCAAAGCATATTTATTCTAAGAATTTTTTTTTTTTTTAAATGTATGAATCAAGTTGAACAAATTTAGTTGCTTTTGTTGCTGTGGTCATTCATTTACGTCTCACTAGAGCTGCTCATTGGGCTATTGGCTGAGAAGCTTTCCTGAAGATGAAGACATTCCATCTCAATTTTGACAAAATTAATAATAAAATAAACGACAAAATTTTTAGTTACAGGTGTCAGCTAATTTGAATAACATTATGGCTCAACTAAAACCCCGAAAAGGTTGCAGTTAATTTGTACAACATTATAGTTAAACTTGAAATCATGTAAAGATTGAGGCTAATTTGAACAATATTATGGTTCAACATCCCCCAAAATTTCCACTACAGAATTGTCAAACGAACCTAGAAGAATTAGTTATTTTAAATAAGCAACAAAATTCAGCTCACAACTATCGGTTGTTGACTCAGTTCTCATATAAAAAATAAATGAACAAATGAAAGAAACTTTGTTATCGAGGCTACCAAATTTATGAACAATTACTTCGTTTTTAACCCTTACTCATCATATTCACAATATATATATATATATATATATATCGTCNATTTGCAAATGAATTTTATGCAATTTTCGTAACGTGTGAAAATTATTAAGACAACCACTCAACCACTTCTTTTCGTAACGTATCCTCTATAATTATTGTTAAACTGTCAAAGTCACATTTATGAACGCACATGTCAGTCAAATTTATAAATAATTAATTTGTTTTTAACGTTTACTCATCATATTCCAAAAAAAAAAGAAAAAATTTATTTGCAAATGAACTTTATGCAATTTTCGTAACGTGTGAAAATTATTAAGACAACCACTTCTTTTCGTAACATATCTTCTATGATTATTGTTAAACTGTCAAAGTCACATTTATGAACGCACATGTCAAATTTATAAACAATTACTTTGTTTTTAACGTTTACTCATCTTATTCACAAAATATGAAAATATATACTTCCAATTGAACTTTATGCAGTAACGTGTGAGAATTATTAAAACCACCACTTTCTTTCGTAACATATCTATAATTATTGCAAAACTGTCAAAGTCATATTTATGAACGTATATGTCAGTCAAATTTATAAACAATTAATTTTTTTAACGTTTACTCTTCATATTAAAAAAAAATGAAAATATGTATTTGCGAATGAACTTTATGTGCAATTTTCGTAATGTGTGAAAATTATTGAGACAACCACTTCTTTTCGTAACATATCATCTATAATTATTACCAAATCTGTTAAAGTCACAAATCTTTCTTATTTATTAAAAACAATGAAACAGAAAAAGAAAGAAATTATTTTCAATGTCTCCTTCTAGCTAATGCGTAAGATTCACTGTGACACTGAGTGAAATACTAAAAAATAAAATACGATCCTCATATTATATCGAATCATTGGGTGGTGATGATATGCGTGGCATATTTATTTCACCTTTAAGTGAAAGATAAATATTTTTATTTTCCTTATAAAGGATGATACCACATGTAAGAATGCTCATATATACAATTGGAGTTGGTTGTAAGAATGGCAAGTTCACATCAAAGGTCACATCAGATAAAAAAAAAAAAAATAGTGAAGGTGTGTCTGATTGTGTGTAAAGATTTGTTTGGAGTTGTATTTTCTTCTACATTGACACGGTAAGGGAATGTTCATAAAATGAGTTTGTATTCTTTAAAAGCTTTTTTCTCCCACTATTTCGATAGAGTATTATTCTACAGGATTGTGCCTTTGAAAAAATGACTGAAAATAAAGATGTCTCTTTACTAGATCATTTTTCAAAAGCCTCTGCAGATATTTTTCCTCAAAAATTTTAATTAAAAAAAGTGTTGAAGTTTGTAATTTAGTCTAGTACTGCATACTAGTTTGTAAGAATGTCCCTCCAAACAAATGGCTGAAAATAAAGATGTCGCTTTATCAGATCATTTTTCAAAAGCCTTTACGGATATTTTTCCTCAAAAATTTAAATTAAAAAAAAATTTTGAAGTTTGTAATTTAGTCTAGTACTGCATACTAGTTTGTAAGAATGCCCCTCCAAGTAAATGGCTGAAAATAAAGATGTCTCTTTACTAGATCATTTTTCAAAAGCCTCTACGGATTTTTTTCCTCAAAAATGTAAATTAAAAAAAGTGTTGAAGTTTGTAATTTAGTCTAGTACTGCATACTAGTTTGTAAGGATGCCCCTCCAAGCAAATGGCTGAAAATAAAGATGTCGTTTTATCAGATCATTTTTTAAAAGACTCTACGTATTTTTTTCCACAAAAATTTAAACTTAAAAAAAATGTTGAAGTTTGTAATTTAGTCTAGTACTGCATACTAGTTTGCAAGAATGCCCCTCCCTCCCCCAAAAAATGACCGAAAATAAAGATGTCGCTTTATTAGATCATTTTTCAAAAGCCTCTACAGATGTTTTTCATCAAAAATTTAAATTAAACATAATGTTGAAGTTTGTAATTTAGTCTAGTACTGCATACTAGTTTGTAAGAATGCCCCTCCAAGCAAATGGCTGAAAATAAAGATGTCGTTTTATCAGATCATTTTTTAAAAGACTCTACGTATTTTTTTCCACAAAAATTTAAACTTAAAAAAAATGTTGAAGTTTGTAATTTAGTCTAGTACTGCATACTAGTTTGCAAGAATGCCCCTCCCTCCCCCAAAAAATGACCGAAAATAAAGATGTCGCTTTATTAGATCATTTTTCAAAAGCCTCTACAGATGTTTTTCATCAAAAATTTAAATTAAACATAATGTTGAAGTTTGTAATTTAGTCTAGTACTGCATACTAGTTTGTAAGAATGCCCTCCTCCCCCCCCCAAATGACCGAAAATAAAGATGTTGCTTCATTAGATCATTTTTCAAAAGCCTCTTCAGATTTTTTTCATCAAAAATTTAAATTAAAAAAAATCTTAATGTTAGTTATTTACTGCATACCAGTTTGTAAGAAGCACCCCCCCCCAAAAAAAAAAATAAATTACTGAAAATAGAGATGTCGCTTTTTTAAAATTCACTTTTTGTTATTTTAACGGACGTAAACTTATTTAGACGATGGGAAATACGGTCTTACAAATGCAAACGGCATATTAAAATTCATATAAAACACGTATGGTTTCAAATTTATTGAAAAGTGAAAAACTATTGAATTCTTTATTGGTTAATTTTTAAATTTTATTTTATTTGCAGCATATTAACAAAATTGAATTTCTTGAACTTGAACTTTGTTCTCATGATAAATATCAGCAAAAAAATAAATAGAAGTTTAACAATTTTGTCGTACGTACTTTTTTTTTCCTTAAAAAAAATATAAGCATTCGTTTTCTCACGGTTTACCTTTAACATACCTTCAATCATATCTCAATTTAAAAATAAACAATATTATCAATTGTACGCGAAATTTAATTGCGGTTTGATGAAATTTGAAAAATAAAGAAGAAAAATATTT
Organism: Parasteatoda tepidariorum; assembly: GCF_043381705.1. Classification (NCBI taxonomy): domain Eukaryota; kingdom Metazoa; phylum Arthropoda; class Arachnida; order Araneae; family Theridiidae; genus Parasteatoda; species Parasteatoda tepidariorum. The sequence continues at coordinate 54,577,173 of NC_092211.1, forward strand.
CCCGTGCTATAGAAACCAATAGTTTAATCTTCTCATCCGTGAAGTTTCATAACTACATATTATTGTGTTTATCTAAAACATCACGTTTTTTGTTTGTTGTTGACGTCTCTTTGGAGTGGCGATCTAGCTTAAATGCGAATCGCATTTAATTGCTCCAAACAGTAGCCAGCGAAGAAAAAAGAATTCATAGTTGTATGTTTGTTTTTTAATACTTTCTCAATTCATGTTTTAAGCGAAGTTTGGGTTTTACATCAGCCAGATGGAATTTCAATTTGTGTGTTTATTTTGTAACTGGAACTGTAAAGTTTTGTTTTTGATGTTTTTGTTTTTTAAATTTTAAAATCTATGGTAGATTGACCAATTGTGTGAGTCACAGTAGCCTTGGTTGGGATTATTTGTTGAAGGACAACGGGGATTAGAATGTTTAATTATACAAAGATTTTTGACAAATAAAACTGTCGATTAAAAACAAGAACGGGTGTTTCAGAATGCAATCTAAATATAATTTCGATTCTTTACTTAAAGTTTTACAATTTAAAATATTCGACAAAGATAAATTGCTCTTAAATAGTTGGTAAATAGATTGAATTTATTTAAATTAGAATCTATATTATATGATTCACCAATGCGTATGCAGCAAGAACGTTATATTTTTTACGCATTGGCAACAAAGAATTGAAATATCAAGTGAGTGAGCAGTCATAAATCTGGATCTTGGTAAATGTATGTTATGTAGAAATTTCAAAAATACCAAAAAAAGAAGAAGAAAAAAAACAGTCGAAGACAGAAAAAAGTTCATAATATCCAATTTCCTCTTTCTTTTGGATCACTATATCCGGGAGTTTACTGTAACGGGGTTTGACTGTATATATATCATGCNATATATATACTCTGAATTTGAATGAAATCTTTTTGCATCAAATATGTTGAGAATTAAGGAACGATTTCAATTGAAAATTTTGTATTATCATCTATAAATAATGTAATAGGCATATGGACATAGTCCCAATACCACCCACTGACCGGACATAAAACATAACAAATATGTTCTCACTGATGAGGTTGCTCAATTCCTCTCAACTCCACTCGTTATATCCGCTGACAAGCCTGTCTGTCCATGATACCGCCTCATCTTCAACCACCCCCAATTGACAGTTTTTGCTGGCCTCAACACCCTACCTTAACATCATCCCTGACTCACCTCTACTTCTCGAACGTCTCTCAAGGGTCACGAACAGGTCAGATAATTTTTGTTTTTTTGTTTGCACGAACTGTTTTTATTTTTATTTGACTGGTTAAGCTTCTCATTTCCCTTCAATTTCATTGAAGTCATTTTATTGAAAAAATTTCTATAGTCAATTCTCTTTTAATCTGTCACTATGCGACTGATATCAATCCGATTGAAAAGAAATTCACAAGACGCTATTCAATACTCTTCCAGGGGTAGTAAATCAGCCTCTTCTCATTACAGCATCCAGGAAAAGATTTTTATTGAACGGGACGTATGCATATTAGAAATTTCGGACCAAGCTGAACTTAAATATCGGGTAAAATTGATGGGTTCGTAGTATGGTGAAACCATATTACGAATTTTAAACCATATTATAGCTAATAATAAGAGCTGGACTTGATTACATGATACAACACGGAGAAAAAAAATCTGGTAAGTATCGTAATTGTAATAAAAAAAATGTTTATGAAGCCAAAATATAAGGCATTTAAATCAGTCAGTTTTTTTTTATATAACCATCGTTGAACAGTCATATTTTTGGGTTTGCGACAACTAATGTTCAACTACGCAGCCTAATAATTTTGAACCCAATCCAGAAGGCAAGGAAACTCCTGGATCAAGTATTGGGAGAATTTGCCTTCGTGGAAGACTTTTTGAGTGAATTAACCCACATTTGCGAAGACCATGAGAACTTCGCGCGGTTAGCCTGACGGCTTGGGGACTCTAACTCATGATCCGTTCACTTCAGCACCGTGGTCGGTGCAAGCCGGATGCGGAATTCGTATCGACCAGCGACCAGCCATTACCGGAATTCAAACCCGGTTCACCTTATTGGAAGGCGAACGCTCTATCCCCTGAGCCATCGCGACTTAAAAGAGTTCACTTGGTAATTTCCTGTTAATATTGTAACGGTTTATCGAAAATTCTGGTTTTCAAAATTATAGTTCTGACTAAAGCACACAAATCAAAGTGTTAATGATTTTTAACTCGCTTCTTTTTAAACTTTTATTTTTCATTTAATTGGCATATTTGCAATAGCTAGCTTTAAAGATATACGTAAACTAGATTCTAATGTCCAAAAACTCAAATATCTGCAACAACATGAAAAGTTGATGGTTTTCAAAACTTATTTTTCAATCAAAATAAAACTTATTTTGACAGAGAATCCTGCAAAATTCAGTAGTTACACTTTTTTCCCTTCATTTCACCTTTTGTTTTTTTAACGTAAACTGGATTTGTTATTTTATTTTATAAGACATACAAGTTATAATAATGTTATTTTTCATAACCGCATTAGAAAAAGTAGTGTTGTTTAAAGTTTTCAAAACCTATATTGCATCTGTTTTTATTATTTGTGTAAAAAAAAAATTGAAGCGCGTGGATTCAAAGCCATTTTTTTAATAATTCAGTTTGAGGTTTATTTTATTATTTTATTTTTTTTACCGTTCGTTTATACATTTTTTCCCGTTTGGCGTTTTGTTATATTTTGACACGTAATCAAAATGACTACATGAATAGAGAATGTGAAGGTCATTTTACTTACAGTAATTTTTAGCAATGCCAAGACTTAATCGATGTCATTTTTTCTCAAAATTATTTTAAGCCGCGGGGGCTCAGGGGTGGGGGCTCAGGGGATAGGGCTTTCGCCTTCCAATAAGATGAATCAGGTTCGAATCCCAGCGAAGGCTGGTCGATACGTATTCCGCACCCGGCTCGCACCGACCACAGTACCGACTTAAAATATCCTCAGTGTTAGACGGATCATGGGTTGGAGTCTCTTTGTCGTCGGGCTAACCGTGAGAGGTTGTCTTGGTGCTCCTCTCCCTGTGACGAAAATGCGGGTTAGGGCCATCAAAAAGCCCTCCACGAAAGCAATTTTCTCCCATAACTTGATCCAGGAGTTTGCTTGTCTTCTGGATTGGGTTCAAAGTTACAAGGCTACGGAGTTGAACATTAGAAGTCGTAAACATTAGTAGCCCAAAAATTGGGTCGGCTGTTCATCAACGGTTATAAAGGCTATGGAGCTTAATATTTAATAGTAAACTCAAAATCAGGTCGGTGGTTCAACTAAGGTTATAAAATAAAATTTCTAAACTCTGGATGAGCTGTTGATAATAGTTAAAGGAACATTAATTTAGCTGTCTTTAATATCATGCTATTTAGAATTAACTGTTAATTCAGATTGAAACTGATTGTAAATCACGTACTATTTCAAGGCATTTGAGCTTTTAAGACATATGGTAATATCCACTTATGGAAGTGAAATTACAAAAAAGAAATTTATGCCTGGTCTAAAATTAAACGGCATGAAAAAACTAATGAAACTAAGAGAAAATAATAAAATAATTGTAAAACTATAAGTATCATAATAAAATGCTTAAATTTAACCATTACTATAAATTTAAAAGAGAATATGAACTTATTTAAACTGAAACAGAATAAAATCTTCATTATATGTTTAAAAAAATATAACAGAATAAAAAAACACATAATTCATTATTTAATTTAATGTTTGAAACAAAATTAACACTTATAATTTTCATTCAAGGAATTAAATCTTCATTAGTATTTTAAAGAGAAAAAAAACATTTAAAAGTCAATCGCAGCTTTTATCTAATAGCATCATCACGCATTATTCAATTTGTTATCTATAACAAAATTAACGCTGATAGTTATCATTCCAGGAATTAAATCTTTATTTAAAAAAAAACATTCAAAAATCAAACGCAGCATTTATCTAACACAATCACCATTCATTATTTAATTAAGTATTTAAAACAACATGAACATTGATGATTTTAGTTCCAGGAATTAAATCTTCATAAAAAAAAGCATTCAAAAATCAAACGCAGCATTTATCTAGCAGAATCACCATACATTATTCAATTTGGCATCTATAACAAAATTAACGGCGATAGTTTTCATTCGACTAATTACAACATACTTGCGAAACAAGATGTTAGACAAGAATATGCAACATACATGAATTATCCGTTGCACGATTTTGAAGTAATAACTCCGTCACAGAAGGAAAAAAAAATAAAAAAGAAAAAAACATCAAATGAAGAATACAGTATCAAGATTTGACGGAGAGTAGAAAGAGTAACGCATGCACGAGTCTTACAATTTTTCTTCTGTTTTTCAATTATTTTGGAGCAGGAATCGAGGAGTCAATATAGGACAAGGACGGTTCCAACAGAAAAACGTGACGTTACAGCTCAGCGCCAAAACCCTTCTAGTATACGAAACTAGCAATTTTTTCATGGGTACTGATAGTCTTATTCTAATCCTCATGCTTGATTTTCACATTTAAAAGGGTTGCAAATCTATGCTCCATTCGCGTCGCCAAGGGGATCATTTTAATACAGTTGGATAAAAATTCACTTAGTTATAATTGTAGAAAATTCAGTTGTTTTGAAAATAATTTCAATCTTATTTTTTATTTTTATTTTGCGGGAAGTTAATTTTTGGTTAGAGAATTTATATTTTTAAAAATTTACTGTTAATAATTTTCGGAAATTATTTTTGTGGTAAGAGAAAGACACTCTTTTTCAACAAATAAAAGAAAAAAAATATTAAAAAAAAAAAAAATTCCTTATATTAGACTCAAAATTGCCATTCCAAACCCGAGATTTGAAAGCCTAATCAAGTGTAATTGGAATGGTTAGCTCCTAAATTTGGATTATTTTACTTTGAATTGAAAAGTTCGAACAAAAAAACTAATGTAAATTCTTATAAATGCAAATTCTTTTCATAATTTTATCAAAGTAACGATATTGGAAAAAATATTATTTTAAAAAAATGTGACTATTTCCTTTTTTTATTGACATTTTACTTCGAAAATTTCTTAAGAACAACAATAACAAAAGAATCAAAAATAATTACGGATTACTGCATGGATATAAATATACTTACAGTTTTCAAAAATCATTAGCGGTTTAAAAAATTTTTGGGAACCCCTGTGGCCCTTTTACGAAATCCTAGGATATAGCGGAACATCACATTTGGGAACCACTGTACTAGACTACATTATATTATAGAAAGCAAAATTATTTATTTGTTTGAAATTTGAGATCAAACAATATATTTCTAAAAATTGTTTACGATAATTATACATATTATTTTGCTCAATTTTAGTATAATTCCTCAAGGCCTCTGTTTGTAAATTTTTTATTCATTCGCTTTATATCAATCAGTATATAATTTTGTATTAACGCTGCCTGTCGAAGCTCTGTCGCCAAGGAAAATAAGAAAGTCATAGTTTAATTACCTTACACTTGAAGCAATGCGATGATTTTCAAATATGTATATATATATATATATATATATCACTAAATTGATCTTGAAAATGCATTGCTATTTTTACAGAATCCAGACTTGCTTTTGCATATATTTCCTAAATCCCATTTGCTGAAAATATAATATATTTGTATTAAATTAAAAANATATATATATAATCTTCCAGTGAATAATAATCAGGGCTTGAGAACAGGCAAATAATTTAAATATTGCCAATTTGGTAACATTTTTCCACCTCGGGTAATGCAGTATAGGAGTAGTAAGTTTTTAAATATTAAAAAAATAAGACCACAAACACTTTTCATTTTGACAATACTGTGACTTTTCTTCGTATTGACGTTTTGCGCCCTTTTCAAAATAAGCGTAGACAGCGCTGTCTTTAGATAGGCTAAACTTGACCTAACAGTCACGAGTAACAGTTGCTAACTCACAGCAGTTACGAAGACAGCATTATTCTTCACAAAAAAGCATCATTTCACATGACGACCGAGACTTCGAAAAAGCAGCCTTCAGATTAGGGGCACGCGATAAGTAGCCAAGATTTGGCTCACATTCTCTTCTTCAAATTCGTGCATATCAACTCAGAAACTGACCTAAACTCTGAAAATGCACCTCTGGTGGTTGCTGACTTGTAAACAATAATATCCAGGTGCAACTAAAAAGAGTGAAAGTAGGTTATTTCCCGGTGTTGATCAGGTCTAGTCAGACTCTAGCCTCAAGACTTAAAGGGATTCACTTTCCCACACACAGACAGTTGCAAATTGCAGGATTTGAATCAGATAATTTGTTGGAGTAACTTGTAATTTGCAGTTATCTTTCGAGTGTATTTCAGGGAGCGGACAATGAATGAGACGCCCAGATGCCATAAGATGGAACAAAAGAAGGCATTGAGCAAGGATTCTGTTTATTTATTCATTTTTGTTCCACCGATCACATTCTAGACTTTGAAAATTTAATGCAGCTGGGAAGGTAGCCTTTATTTTTCGTTGCTTTACAAATTTAATTTTGGCAGACGAAAACTCGTTTAAAATTCTAGTTTTTAATGGCAGTTTCTTTTATTAAGCATTACAAATTTAAAGTAAGGGTACAGGTAATGGCAAAAACCGCCTAAAGTTCTGTATACGGGAGAAAAAGAAAAAACTCTGGTAAAATTACTGTGTTATATGGCAATGACATTTCTGGATTTTTTTAATTTTTTTTAAAGAAACATAATTTTATAATTTTGGTAAATAGAACCAAAATATCCCATGTTTAAACCATTCATTTGGTACATACCCCCTCATACCCGCACATATGGTAACGATTTACAGGAAATTTTGGTTTTAAACATTATAATTCGTATTACCACACGTTTAGTAAAAAAATACAAAACATTTTTAGTCATGCTCTAAGGTATCAGAATAGAATTAGTAAATTTCATCACATTTACCAAATTTTATCACATATTATGAAACCATATTTCGTTGTTAATTTTATCAAATTTATTACCAAAGTGATGGGGTAAAAATTATCAAGCTCTTTGGTAATATATATATATGTGTCTTGACAACGACTATTTGCTTTTACCATTCTTGTTTCTCTACCATTTAGTTNTAGCTATTATTTTACCATATTTTTGAGTGGATATATATATATGTGTGTGTGTGAGAGAATTTTTTAAAATTTTGTTTTATAATTTGCATTAACTAAAACCTACCGATGTAAAACAATTTTTAATCTAAAAAATAAATCTTTATGTACAACTTATTTTGTTTGAAAAAAAAAGAAGAAATGATTAATAAAACAATAATGTTGTCTGAGCAGAACAATTTCATTCAAAACCTCATTTCTATTATCCTTTTGAAATTTTGTTTACGAATAAATTAAAATGTAATGCTGCACATTTTGGGAATAGTTGCCCCCAAGTCTCAGGCTAGTGTTCCGATTCACTGAAAATAAAATCGAAAAATTTGTTTCTACTTTAACATGACGAAACAACATCTTTCAGCACTTCGCAATTTTTCTAAATCGCACACTTTATGGTCAAGATTTCAGATATATTTCGTTTTTACCCAGCGCAGTATTCTCTGAACTGTTTTGACCCTGCAGAGAATGCAAAATCGTTGTGTCCATTAGGCTTAATGGGACTTTTTCGTCTGCTCTGAATACAGCAGACCCTCATCTGAACCATCATTGTTCTCAAGTATACATAATTGTACTTTTTAGGTTCTGAACCAGTTTTTTTATCCACTTGCGCGATTTTGTTTCGTTATTTTTTTATATCTTTTTTTTATGTTCATCGAAGGGGGTGGAGATTCCGGTCCACTCAACTCTCGGAACCGATTAAAACAGATGAGTTTTTCGTTAGATGTTCATTACTTGGTCAAGAATAAATCCCATGTTGGTTGTTCAACTTCTTGACTTATTGGGTGGATAAGAAAAATATACGAAACATTCGCGTTTTATTTATTTTATTTTCGGATAATAAAAATGCCGTGTGTGTTGAGTTTTCTCTTGCCTTTTCAGTAGATATCGAGTATCCATAATAATTGAAACTGATCTTACTTCGGATGATCGAATTATTCAGAATTTAGAGGTAACATCACATTTTAAACTATTTTTACCATACAACTCAGTTTTGAACAATGAACTGTTTTTTTTTAAATTATTTAATTATTACAATTTTGTTAAACATGAAGTTATTTTATTTTGAAACTCACATGCACTATTGTAGATTGCGGTATTTTTACGCGATTTTTTTATTTTAATTTTTCCATTTGTGCCTAGCACATTTCACATTTGTACATAATAGCATCTAATTCTGATATCTTTTGAAAGATTTCATTCAGTTATAGACAGATTACTGGATTGAGTCCCTTTGGCGTCAAAATAACCAAGGAAAAGTTTCATGGTTTTCCACTCCATGTTACGCAAAAGTGGATTAGTTTCACTCTACGAAGACAATTCCCGACTTAGGAGTTTCTTTGTCTTCTGTGTCTGACGGATATTGATTTAAAAATCCTAATATTAATTATGTGATAAAAAGAGACAAGATAAGATAAAATACAAATGATACTAACAAATGACATAAATGAAATCAATTTTATCACTACAATTAATATTATATGAATCAGAATACAACCGCATGAATCAACCAGAATCATTTCAATGCACTCATTTATAGTTAACAGACTTCCAAAAAATGTAAGATGCACAAATGGAAACCTATACCAAAAAGTCCTATTGATGATTTTGAAATATGCATTCAGTCAGTCACAGAAAATCATTCAGTTGCAAATCCGATATTGATCATAAGACAAAAAATATGGCAAGATAAAATTCAAATAATACTAACAAATGACATAATTGAAATCAATTTTGTCATTATGGTTAATATTATATGAATATGAATACAACAGCATGAATCAACCAGAATCATTTCAGTTAACTCATTTATACTTACAAGACTTTTAGAAAAATGCATAAATGGAAACCTATGCCAAAAAGTCGTATCGAATGATTTAGAAATAACATCCTGACATCAATTCCAAAGCATACAATAATGAGAGATAACTTGATATCTTGGGCAAGTGTTTAAAATAGTTATGTGTTCTCAAAGCTAATGAAATGACTATACTTCATTATTTTGAAAAATAGATGAACGTTAAAATTTTGATCTATTTTTATCCGAACTTATCACTACATTCGGCTTCCGACAGGTTAAAAGCCCGGAACTCGCGTGTTCGTAGGGGCATTTCACACGATCCATTGATTAATACCCGGGGTGTTGGGGGTAATTAAGAGTCGCGTGGGGGGCTGGGAAAGGGCACGTGTGGGTCACAACCCACCCCACCTCTTTCCTGGCTAACCACGATTCCATGGCAACGTTCCCTGCGACAAAACAATTGTGGCTGAGGGGCGTAAATAATTCAGGTGGGTACTGTATGGTGTGGGGCAGTACACGCGATATATATATCTATGGAGGGATTTTGGATCAAGATTTCATGATGGAAAAAAGACGCTGGGGGTTGGTTTTTAAAGGGGCAGGTGGGTTTTTTCCCGTCATAGATATCCGGCACGGAATCCGGCGACTTTCCCTGTTATTCTTTCTCTCTGGCGAATTTCGTCTCCTTTATTTTTTTTTTCTCTTTGTGCTCTTAAACTATAAGGTCTAAAGTCGATTTTGTCTTCTTGTTGTTGTTATTGTTATTGTATGAGTGGGGAGGTGCCTTTTCTTTTGTGAATCATGAAGACAGCGATATTCATAGATCAAATGTTGAGACGTGTTTTTTGGTTCTCACTGTTTTGTTCTTAACTATCACGCGAAGAATCCTGGGATGTAGAAAAGGCATGTCATTTTTATGATTTATGAAAATTGATTTCTGATTTTCTTCCCCCCGCGAGTTATCGAATATTTATAGGGATGTTAAGGAAGCGACGGTAAGATAAAGCGGTTTAATTATAGTTTTGTTGTGAAAGTGTAGATGGGTGCAAGTAGAACTGATGGACTCACCTCAGTTTTCTTTTCTTTTATTTATTTATTTTTTTATGGCAAATTGATGGAAGAGGATAATTGCGTTTCACTACGATTTAGAACGATACAATAAGCAGCTTTTCTTCATAGCTCTACCAATTACATTTTTTAAAAAATGTTTGTAATTTTTATATATTTATAATTGATGCACACAAAGAACTTTTTCAAAATTTTTGAAAAAAGATATAGAATTTTATGTAATATATAAGTATCAGTTCGCAATGCATATACATTATTTTTGTATTACATATATGCATCATTTTAAAGAGATTTTTCCTTAACTTTTTAGAACAATTTCGTATTTTAACACGAAAGTAATTATTAGATTACACAAATGTATTCGAAAGAAGTTGGAAATTATTTGAATTGAGGTTACGTTGCTTTTAAAATTACTTTGTTAAAAGAAAAATGAATAATTATTATTTTAAACCTGAAACGAAAATACTTTACTACTATTTGTGTGTATAAAACGTAATTCGTCACCAAAATGTACCAATTCAATACATTGTAGTTATAATATATCTAGTAATATTCAATATTTAAGAAATACAAAAAGATATTTTTTTTCTTAAATTCCAATAAATTTTTTTCCAACTAGAATTTTCAAAACAAAGGAGTTTTAAAACTTGAAAGACTTCTTTATTTCAAAAATTAGAACTTCTTTTAATGGAAAATACGTCTTGCTATCTAATTTTTTATGTCAGAAATGGTAAAAGTACAATTATTATGGTTCTTGCATATATTCCCATGAAAGAAGAATCTAGAGCATGAACTGTAAAAACCACGCTGTTTTTTTTTAAAAAGTTTTTATGCTTAAAGTTCGAGATAACTATATTATTGATCATCGTTGAAGTGATTTTTTCGAGAGTGTACCATTTGAAAATCAATTCAAAAAAATATTCTCCATTATTTTATCTTTTATTTAACTGTTAAAAAATATCACGCATGTTTTACCGTCATATGATTCAAACTAACTGCTAGTTAACTTGTTGCTAATTTGAACTTTGTTGTTAAACTTTTCAACTTATTTAAACTTATCATTATTGAACTTATATTAAGATTCAATTTGAACGGCTACTTGATAAAGCTAAGAGCCTTATTGAAAACTCTAATAAATCTATCCGTTTGATTCTAGGTACCGATATCACGGTTAAACACTAAACCAATTTTCTTAAGAGTGATTGTTCATTAATGATACGCTATGGCATATTGACATTTTATGCAAAAATAAAAAGAGGGAAATTTGCTTTACCTATTAACTTTTGTTTACAAACAAGCGTTGTCTATTGGAAAATATAATCCAAGTCTTTAAAAAAAAATGCTCCATTTATTTGAGCTTGTAATTTACTGCTTTCACGACAACGATGAGTATTATCCACGTTTAAACCCATCCACGGTTGATCTGGAGTGAAAGATGAAGTTATAACAAGTCTTGGGTAACCGGTGATAAGGCTTAAAACCCATAATTATCCGCAATTAATGTGAGGTACCTCGTGTTGTTATTATGAAGGTGGCAATGTCACGCATAGTCTGTTGGTCTATGGTTACGGTAAAAAGTCACGACTATAAGGAACGTGAGTGCGTTTCCTGCTTTTTATTCTTAAAAGAGAGTTAAACCTGAAAATCTTCTAGATGGTTGAATGTATAATCCTTATAATATCACGATATTGATTTTTTTACTAAATTATTTTTGAATGAATAATTTTCCTCCAATTTTCTTTGTTCGAAAACAAATATTTATCAACTTTTTCGTGCTTGTTTTTTTTTTTTTTATTCATATGGTTACCACGTAATTGATTGATGTAAAAAGCATAAATATAATATTTCAAGTTTTCAAACAGATAGCACTGCACAGATCTTAGAAGAAAAACACGATATTTTTCGAAATTCATTAAAATTTTCCTATTTATAATTACATGTTATTTTGAATTAATGTTTCCTACCAGTTTTCTTGATTTTGAAACAAATGTTTATGAATTCATTCGTATTAATTTTGTTTACTTGCTTTTTAATAATTAAAAAAGATTGGATTCCCAGAAATTCTATGATGTAAAGAAAATAATAAATTTACTATTCAAAGCAAGTAATAATTTATTGTAAAACTTCAGCACAGATCTTTAAAAAAATTATATTTTGCAGAATTTATTGATATGTTATGAAATCAAAATATAATATTCCTATGATATTTTATGAAAAATTGTCATTTTAACTATGTACTTTAAATTTTTGAGCTCGATTCTTATTTTTATTTTAGCATATTTAGGATCGTTATTTTTACAAAATGAATAGACATTAATCACACTAATTTAGCAGGTAATTAAACAGAAAACTAAATATTTTCTTTATTTATCATTGCAAAATCTAAAAATAAAATGCACTATTTCGATGCACAATTTTATAAAAATCTATATTCTACCTGTGAATTTCTTCAGACCCGTAATTGTAAAGTCATTCCCAGAGAATAAATTATTAAAATTCATTAAATTTTGGGAAACTTTCTGTTTTATCTCATTTAGAAATATTACGCTTCATTTGAGAACTGTAAAAATCGAATCATTTGCTCGCCATGTTGACTAATAATATTTGCTGACAAATAAAAGATCTAAGAAAGGCAAATGTTTGTATTTGGGAAATGATTGAGCCACGAAATATAAATTAAGCCAAATATTTGCAAACCTTTCCTCCCTATGTCGGACTTTAAATTAAGAATTTTATTACATTTTTTTTATCGTTCAAGAGTATGAAAGAATATTTCTATGATAAAATTGTAATAAAATATATTTTAGACAAAACTGAGATTCAGATTTTTGGAATAATGTATTTATTTTAGAAATGTAAGTTGTAATTTGTAAAGCTATTTGCTTGTTTGTTTTTAATATGCAAAATAGTTTGCGCGTTATTATGTTAGTTGCGATTTACTTATAGTATTTTAAGAAGAAACTAATTCCGTAGTTGTTTATGAAATTTTGTTACAAACTGCCAGAAAATTTATAATTTTTCAAGAAGTAGAAATAGAAGCATGTTTCGAGTAAAAAGTTTTAGAGAAGTAATTAGATTCATTGAGAACCTAAGCACCATATAAATATACCGTTTATTTTAAAATAAACGTTTTTAATTAAGAATTAATTCAAGTCAAACAAAAACTTGACATTTTCTAAAATACATATTCCTTGCACTAAACATGCGTTTTTTAAAATATACATGAGTATAAATGTTTGATAAAATTATTGAAATTTGGTTTTGAACTTTTTACATACCAAATCACGTGCAAGGCAAAAGATTAAAATTTAAAATTTACCTGGAGTTTTATTAAATGCGATACTTTAATAACTTTCAAAATTTGTCATATATATAACTGACTTTTCCTCTTTTTATTACTGACTTTATTGTTCATAATTGAATCATAAATTGAATCATGTATTGAGAAATCAAATATTCGATATGTATTTTGCTTTTACTGCTGCTTTACTGTTACTTATTTTGCTTTCAGTGTAAGATAATAAAAATATGTGTATATATAAATAAAAGTTTGAAGGAAAAGTAGTTTATGTATAAAACATTATTTTAAAAGTAAGTTATTTTTGAAATAAGTCAACTAATAACAAATTTTTAAGAAAGTCAAACTAATTACGAAAAGAAAAAACTTTTCTTTCACCTCACACAATTAAATCAGAAAAATATGCTTTCTGATAGTTCATCAATATCTCCACGATTGAGGATCATGTAAAACCAACTATTATTGAATAAATTGCAATTAAATTCTATATTAAATCATTGAGTTTAAGACGACATTTTAAACACGAGTTATAATTGATTGAATTTTTGTCATTGATTGAAGTTAATATTATTGTTTCCACGTACATTTCGGGAATCGAATATCGAATTGCCACCGAACAGATTGGTTACCGTTATCACCTTTTGTGGAAGTACAGCTTGACATTCTTCATTCATAACGCACTTTCAAATTATTTATTTAAAATGCCTAAGGAACTAAACTGACATCCTTTTTTAAATGTTTCTATGTATAGTGAATATTTTTATTTTTTTATTTTATATATAT
>NC_092211.1:54591322-54622049 GCF_043381705.1 Parasteatoda tepidariorum
CTGTGGAACTACTGCAATATATATATATATATATATATATTATTTCATTGCTTTGGTGATATTGATACATTTTCACGAATCAAACGTTGCGAATATTACTCTGTGAGTTGAAAAATTGAAATAGTTTTGTAATTTATTTGTCTTTAATTTAAGAATACTTCTCAGTTTAATTATTTTTAAATGTATGCAAATTTATTATTTTCTGCTTTTTTCTTTGACAGTTAATGATGCATTTTAAGGATACATAATTTTATCGTAGATAGGTAGAATAATTTTTTAACTTTAATTTATAAACTACACACGAGCAATAAATACTTAAACGTAAAATATTTAATCCTTTGGAGAATGTTTAGGAAATAATGATATTAATTAATAAAAAGAAAAAAATATTCAAATATTTTAGTTCAAAATTTTCAAATTTAATTTAAAATTCCATCTTTTAAGACAGATTAAATAAACTTGTAATAATAAAATGGCACTCATTGTTCCTGTATAAAAAAAGCTGCATTAAATTTATCTTGTAAAAAATGTATTTGTAAAATAAAATTATCCATGTAATGCTGTCACAAAATTCACCTGTAAGTGTTTAATTGTTATGTGTTACTCATTAAATTTAACCTTCTATTAAATTTATATATTCAATTTATCTTGTATCAAATTTCTGTATTAAATAAGTTTATCCACGTGAAGCATTCCTAAAATTGACTTAAAAATCATAATTATTTGATAAATTTCCCCTGTAGGTGCTTAATTTTTATATGTTACATATTAAATTTATATTGTATTACATTTATGTGCAAAATAAATTTATCCACGTAATGCCGTCACTAAACTGACTTGAAAGTTATAATTAATTCATCAACTTTACCTGTATGTGGATGTAATAGCGTTTTTTGGAAAATTTTGGAAATATACGGAGTTTAACCTAAAAGCCAGTGAGAGAGTGGTTCTAAATCTTACCTTGACTATTCCTGCTGCTTAGGTAGTCATCTTTACAGATGAACCTATTTTCGTCCAGTACATAAAGTTCTTCTCCAGTTGATAACTGCTTTCTACAGACGAGGCATGTAAAGCATTTCAGGTGAAATACTTTATTCCTCGCTCTTCTAACTAGATCTGTTGGAGATATGCCCTGCGCACACCCCGAACATTTTGTGCCGAAACGCCTGCAAGAAAAAGATATTAAAATTAGATCAATAAATTCAATAGACTTTATATTTAAAGAATGAAAATAATCATATTTTTTATTGATTGCAAAATTTCCCGCACATTAACTAAGTTTTTTATGGATATTAACATTATTATTTATTTAGTTTAGTATTTAATGTATATATTTTTTGTTTAATTTTTTAAAATCTATTTTACATCGCAGATACAGCTATTTTTATGTAGAATAAGGTGTCATTTTTCGGGTTTATATTTTACTCGATTACAGATATTTTACGTGATTAACGATGACTCTTGGGATTAGAGCAATTTCAAGGAAAACTTTCTAAGGGAAGCTAACATGCAATTGCAAAAAAATGGTGAGAAAAATTAGGAAATCCTTCCGAGGTCAGCCCTAGTGATCCAAACTTATCATCTGACCCCCATTGGTAATATTTTAATACGTCACTTAACACTGTAAAAAAATTCCGGATCAAATTACGGAGCAAAGTACCGACACTTTGGGTGCATTATCCGTAAAATTCATTTTACCGTTAATTCCTTTTTTACAGTAATTTTTACAGTGATATTAATTTAATTAAAAGGATTCAGTGATTTTACGGTAAAATGTACTGGTACTATATATATATATATNATGTATGTATATATATATATATATATACATATATATGATAATAATAATAATAAAGGACGATTTAAGCTTTTAAACATTGTATCATGCTTAATCTAATAATCCTCCACAAACAAAATGGTTTTATTTCGTATCACTATTCTAAAACATCTTCAATTCATCAAATAAGGAGCGAAGAATATAATAGTATTTATTGTTTATAAATTAAACCTCGAAGTTACAAAGTTGCCAAATTCCTTTTCTTTTATATAATGACCACTCACAAATTCGGTGATTCTAAATGTTATGTTTTGATGTATGAAAGTGAAGCGAATTTCATTTCAACGGTGATCCTATGAACGGTGGGACAGAGAGGAGTTTTATGTAAATATGGTGCACGTTCCTGACAGGTCCGGATCTGCAATCAGCGTAGGGTGTTGTCAGCATCAGAAGAAACGTTGATGTGACCCCCTGGTGAACCTGCGCCACCCTTCTGATGAATATGCAATTCTCGTTCAGATGAAAACGAATCCCGGAAACTTCTTCTTATCAAAGAGATGACCAGAGGATCATGGTTTTCATTTCATTTCAATTTTTGATGACATTTGATACCAAAAACCCGAGGGGAGAATTTTTGTTTGATGATGTTATTGAGAATTGTTTTTGTCTGGTATAGTGGGGTTTTTAATTTAATGAATCCATGTACTTTATAAAAGACTCGAGCAAGATAGAAAACAAATCGAAAATGTTTATATCTTGTATAGTGGGTTTTTTACTAGAATGCAATCATGTACTTTATACAAGATTTGCGCAGGATAGAAAATAAATCGAAAATGTCTACGTCTTATATCGTGTGGCTTTTACTAGAATACAATCATGTACTTTATACAAGATTTACGCAGGATAGAAAATAAATCGAAAATATCTACGCCTTATATCGTGTGGTTTTTACTAGAATGCAATCACGTACTTTATACAAGATTTGTGCAGGATAGAAAAAAATCGAAAACGTCTATGTCTTACATAGTGTGGTTTTCACTAGAATGCAATCATGTACTTTATAAAAGATTTGTGCAGGATAGAAAACAAATCGAAAATGTTTACGCCTGGTGGGGTGTAGCATATTAATTTTTTTATATGTTATTTTACTTTATTTTGATTTTGAATCCACATAAACGAGACCATTTTCGGAACTATAAATGAAATCAAATTGTTTTGCATTGCATTCAAATGGTCTTTTAGACTGCAAAAAAGCAGTTGCGCTACGAAATGCGACCATAATAGTTTAAAGCTAATGGAATAAGAGCCGCTTATGTAGCAGCATTGTGAAAATATTTGACGTAAGGAACTAAAGATAGGGAATACTTGGAATATCGCAAATAAACAGTGCTATAACGACGAGTGTCTGATAAAATTGATATAGGAAGGAAAAGAAAAAAACGCAGAGAAAACAAACAGAGCAACAGGTGTTTTAAAATGTATGTTCTTAGTTTTAACGTCTACAATTACGGATAAAATTACAATATAAGGTACCGGCACTTTTGGTGCATCATCCGTAAAATACATCTTACCGCAACATATATTTTTACCGTAAAATAGTATACCGTAACTTTTACAGTAATATTTATTTAATAAGAGTGATTCATTGATTCTACGGTAGTTATTACCGTAAAAATTATGGTATATCAGATTTTTTTTTGTTCTGTATCAAGTAGAGGTAAAAATGGTTTTACGGTAAAGCTGAATTATTGCAATTTAATTATGATTTTTTACAGTGTACCAGCCACTGAGCCCATAAGCAATAGTATTTTATAAACAACTTTCATGATTAAAATGACTAATTCAAGGAAAAAATCTTTTGTTTACGAATTAATAATATTTAGAGTATATGAAACAGGAAGATAATGTAGGAAAAACTGTACTTTAATAAATGAGCTAACATTCAGTTCATATTCTGTCTAGACTGAATCCTATGAGCTTAGGACTAGACAGAAAACCAGCCAGAGTTAAGGAAGTAGTTATACACTTAAGAAAAAAAATTATGAAAGCATTAAAGTAAATGTATCGACATTAAATAGTAAATGGAGTTTCATTATTTATGTTGTGGTTAAAAGGAAATAAAGAGACTTAAAAAATATTTATTAAATCACATTAGTTTGTTTGTTTGTCGAGGGTGAGGAAAGCAACAACTTTACTGTTTCATAAAATAGAATTAGTGGTTTCCGTTCTTTTGTGAAAATTAAATTGATAATGTAAAATTTATATAATTACGTCCTTTTTAAAACGGGAAGTTAAACTTTTATCCAACCTATGCGCTCGAAAAAATATTTAAGGAAAGAAGTTTTTTTATTAACTGCAAGAGAGAATTAAATTTAGTTTTCTTAAAGCTAAAATTGGAAATATCTTCAACTAAACCTTACAAATTAAGATTTCTAGCGAATAAAAAAATTTTTTTGACAGTTATTTAACACTGTCAAAGACCGTTTTTTAACACTGATAATTAACACTGTTAATTAGCACATTATTAAATAAACGTTTTGACAGTTATTTACCACTGTTTAGATTAAAAGACTGAATTTTTCTCTCTTAACCATTCTTACTGAAAAATATCAACTATTATACATTAGTAGACAAAAAATAAGATTCTTAGTTAGGATTCAAAATAATTTAAACCAAAGCATTCACAAAGAAACAAAAATTAATGTTTTATGAAAATAGGGAAAAATTGCTTATTTAGAGTTCATTGCACTTTTGTTTGACATAAGGGTTGAATTTTTTTTGTTGTATTTGCATACAAATAAAAACTTTTGATATTTTCTACATATCGTTACAAATGGAGTAAATAGTTCTTATAATACAGAGTAGACATATTCAATGACATTTTTATCGTCAATTAAGAGCGGATTTTTAATTAGAATTTATGCTGATACTACAGATTAAATTATAAGTATTATGCTGTCATTACAAATTAAATTTTAGAAATTAGAATTGCAGTTGTTTACTAACTGTAACTTTATTAGAATATTATAAATTCAAAATTAATATTAGAAAGAGTTTCGTTAACGTTTTCATTTCTTGTTTTAGAAATTTTATTTTCTCATTAAATTAGAATCTATGACAGAACTGTCAAATATTTTTTAAATTGGATATTAAAGCATATAAAAAAATTTTTCTGAAACACATGTAACTACTTTACAGAATTGAAAAAAAATGTTCTTTTTTTTCACCAGCCTAATAAGTCATTTTCTCAGGAGTTTTCTTACTTACTAGTCATACCACAACTATCTTGGCTAGATTTTGCCGCTTTTCACAGCTCAAAAAAGCGCAATCGTGTGATTTAAAAAAATGCACGATTAAAAAACTGGCGATTATTCATCTAGTGACACAGCATTGGCGAAAATATTCCTGTTTTTTATCATTACTCAGGGTTGATTTTACGTGCCGAGAGGTCTGCTACGTTGTTTTCATTTGTCAGCTTACCCCCCTTCCCCAAGAAGCACGCGACTCAAACTTTGTCTAGTTGGCTCACGCTCTTTGGCGAGTTTTCTCTGCAGAGCACGCTCGTGTGACACGACCACGAGGACAGGAGAAGTGTGTGGTCACGCGAAATGTCCAAAACGCACGAGATCCGCAATAAAACACCAAAATGCGCTAACGACCTGATGCCACAGTTAACAGCCACCACCATTTGGTTTGGAAAACAGATGGACTCCCCTAGACTCGGACGAAGAATGCATCATTGGCGTGAGAATGTGCAATTTCGCTGCTACATTTTTAACAAGCCTCGAAAAGTTCGCGCCAACATTGCACAGATCATATGCTGTCAGTTGATTTGCGATTCCCCTAAACTCCGTGCCTGAATGAATTTTATGATTTGAGAAAAGTTTTCGAGGGAAGTGTCAACCATTTTTCAATGTCCCCCTGCAGTTGGTGACTGGTACGACCGCTTGTTTGTGATAAATGATCCCGGAAGATTCAGAAGACATTTCTGTTAAAATGCTTTAAAAAATTTTCAGAAATAAATCCACTTGTTCTTTTTTTAAAAATTATGCATATTTTTCATTTACCTAGGTAGTCAAAACTTCAAATTTTTAATACAGTTTTTCGAAGCTCTGTCTCTATGGAAAGTAAAAAAAAGTGACTTACACATGAAGCATTTTAAACTGTAAATATAATCCCCCCTCGAAGAATTATCTGGGTTTTAAAACAGACAAAGAACTTAAATATTTTAAAAGTTATTATTATTTTCCTTCCCAATGCCCACCTGTGTTAACATCCGTCAATTCAGGCATTTACAAGGCAATGCTGTTGACCTCTCTTTCAGGAGCACCATATTAGGTGGGCCAACATCACTCCCACAGTCAGGACAGATAGTACAGAGAAGGAAAGAAACATCCATGCCTTGTCTGGGATTCGAACCCAGAACATTTCCGATGCAAGGACAGTTCCCTACCGGTCGGTTTTAAAGTTATTAAACTTTTTTAAAAATCGCCACATATTTCATTTTTCCAACTAGATGAAAATTGTCGAAATCACTGCCTTATTCTCAGCTTTTTCTGATACTCGTGAGCCCAAGTAATGAATCATTGCAGTAGGTTTTTACATATTAAAAAATTAGTCCACAAATGCTTTTCATTTTTCACAAATCTGTGGCTTTTCTCCATATTGACTCTTCACGCCATTTTCAAAATTAGCGTAGACAGTGCTGGCTTTAGATAGGCTAAACTTCATCGAACAGTCATGAGTAACAGTTTTAAGCTCTCAGCAGTTATAAAAATAGCATATTATTTGCATAAAAGCATCCTTTAATATTACAAAGGAGCCCTTGAAAAACCACCTTAAAGTAAATTAACAAGAAAATATTAGGCAGGTAATTAAAAAATATATTTATATTTGCTTAATTTTGTATTAAAAGTTTTTTGAAACGATGAATGCAAAAATACAAAAAAAGTACGCAAATAGGGAAAAAAATTATGTTCAGAAATATTATAATATGGTAAAATTTAACATATTTCTTGTTCTATGGGGGCACCAAAAACCTCGGTAATTTTTACCGAAGTGCTTTGCTAATGATTCTGTTAAAAATTAAAAATAAAATATAGTTATATATTATGCGATAAAATTTGCTAAATGTGACAAAATTTGATGGGTTTTTCATGATGCTTTAGAGCTTGGTATAAAAACCATTTATTCGGTTAAATTTCATTTTCAGTTATCTCTTCTTACTAAAAGTGTGGTAATAAGAGCTATAGTATTGAAAACCAGAATTTCCGGTAAACCGTTACCATATGAACTGAAAAATTATTCAATGAATAATTTATGAACCGTTTATTTCGGTTGTATTAACCAGAATTATGGTCTTTTTCTACCAAAAATGTTATTATCATACAATAAAGCAATTTTACCAGAATTGTTTTTCTCCTTGTAATGTTTCAAAAATGTGGGAGGTATAAAAATGTCTTATAAATTTATGAAAAACGTTGACAATGATTCCTTATTTTTTTAAAATTTTTTTTAAATATTATAATGTCAATTTCAATTTAGTTTTATGATCTCAACACAAAACTATACTTTGAATTATTAGTTTTTATGAAATTATTTTTACAAATAGAGCTGTAATTTTATTTTAAATATCTGTAGTAAATCTTATCTTAAATTTTAATGATGAAATAGCCTTACAACAGTAAAAGTTTAATTATAAGCTACAGCAAACATTCGGTCGTTTTAAAAAAATCTCTAACTATTTTCAACTACTTTTTACCATATCTAAACTTTTGTTTAACTTAAAATCGTATATCAACAAAAATTAATTGCTACTTATATTATTAATGCTTTAATAATAAAAATTGGTTTAAAAACAGCCAAAGACAAACATGTAATGTGAAAACATGTATGAGTAATTCATGTTGTTTATAGGCTTATAGAACACTGTAAAAAATTTCGGTTCAAATTGCGGTAAAAAGCACCGGCACTCAGAATGCCGGTAGTTTTTACTATAAAATTTATTTTCACTGGAACACTTTACAAAAAAAAAGTCTTATATACCGTAATTTTTGCATTAATAATTAAGGTAAAATTACTGAATCGTTCCAATAAAATAAGTTCTGTAAAAATTACGGTATAATAATCTAAAGTAAAAATGGGTTTTTCGGTGAAATGGATTTTACGGATAATACACCTAAAGTGCTGGTACTTTATACCGCAATTTAATCCGGAATTTTTTTTACAGTATATGTCAAAAAGAGACTTTTTAGTATACGTAATTTAAAAATGTGTTTTTCTAAATTGTATATTAATTATTAATGATCAAAATTATTTAAATTTTTGAAATTATTATTGTTCTTAAAAGCATACTATAAAAACATCAGACTTTTTTTTTTAATCTCTCTTAGATTAAAGAAATATTATTTCTTTTTATACAACCAGAGTAATATTCAGTTACAATTGAATGTGAGTGAAGTATACCCAACAAAAGTATTTCGAGAATAAAAATAATTAACATTTCTCAAATGAAGCTGATAAGAAAATAAAGAAAAAAAAGCCCTATTTTTACGAGGGGAAGGGAACCTAGGAAAAAAAAGGAGGGGAGAAAAAAAACAGGAGAAAAATAAAGATTCAGCGAGCAGCAAGAAAGGAAGCGAGGAACCAAAACTTCCACGTTTTCTTTTGGGATTTTCCTTTTGTTTTCCTGAAGATTCAGATTCGTTAATCAGTTGAAAGAAGATGGAGATGCGTAAGGAGCAAAAGCTCACAAGGATGTTCGTCACCATAGAAACAAGAAGGGAGGGGGAAGAAAATGGGAGGTACCCTTTTTAACAACAACAAGACGAAGGGAAGGCAGAAAACAATCCAAAAAGAGAAAGCGTAGATGATTTCTGACATTTTTTCTCAGATACACGTATCTAACCGATACATTTATATTAGCACATGTGCATGCGTAGTCACATGGTGTATAGGGGGAAAGGAAAACACTTTTATGACTTTTTTTGTTACTTTTTTAGAGTTGTGTTGTTTTCGACTTTATGCCTGTCATATCGTCAGGTTTCTTGAGCTTTATGGAGCATGGCCTTTTCGAGATATAATGACGGGGGGTGTTCAGTTTTATGTGTATCTTTTGCTCGTTTGGATCTAGTCTGCCTACCCCTTCTCCCTGGAACTTTCGAATTTTATAGGGGTTATAAAAACAGGGGGTTGAAGGAAGCAGGGTACGATAATCTGAGTTTTATTCATATCCTACAGTCTAGTAGCGAAATAGTTCTTTTTTTTATTTTTCTTCTCTCTTTTTACCTTGGAAACACCGATGAAAAGGTCTTTAGGTTCGAAGTAGGGTAAGAGTTGTTTTTGTTTAGCACTTCGACCTTTAGTGCTTTATTCTAAGATCTATAAACAATTTTTGTTTTTAAACATTTCACAGTTTTAAGAGTTTCTAACTTCATTAAGCAATATATAAATATATTTTGATATAAGTCATGAAAATTGTATAAGTTCATCTTGGGAAATGTTTAGAATTCAGAAATGGTACAAATATAGTCTTAGAAATTAATAATTTAGTTTCAGAAATTAATAATTTAATTTCAGAAAATTAATAATTTAGTTTCAGAAAGGGTATAAAAATATTTAAAAAAGAGATATATTAATATATGAAAAAAAAATTAATTTCGATAAAAATAAAATATTTAATTGCAATAAAAAAACTTATGCTTCGTATTTAAATTATTTTTTGCCAATTAAAGGACTATTTTCGGTGTTTTTAAACAGATTAGTTTTATTAGTTTGTTTATGTATTTTCTAGTAAATATGAAAAGAAGAAAAATTTCAATATTTTTTTTTAAAATTTCATTGTTGATAAGATAATCTGAATTGAAATAGAATAACATTTTTTTAACATGTGGAAAATGCAATAAACAACAACTATCGTTTCCATAAATCTTTAATGATGTATTTATTGGAGATAAATATTAATGATTGTTTCCTTTTGATAAAGTATTTAAAGAAATTGGAAGTTCTAATCGACGAATCAGCTATGAAACAAAAGCTGATCGAAACAGCTATTTTTTTTTCTCCTTTCGGAGGTAAAGGGTCTTTCGACACATTAAAAATCACAAAAACACCATCAATGAAATTACTTATGCGAACTTTCCAATACGTTTTTCTCTCATCAGAAGCTTTGCCACTTTAATGTTTAAAACTAATTTCAATTTCAAAATTATAAATATATAAAACTTACAATTTTAAAGATTCGATACAATACTAGAATGATAAATTATGATATCATATAATGGTTATTTGATTCTACCACAGTTATATTGTTACTGTTGATCGTTTAAGGCACAATTTATTTATTACAATACGAGAATTATACTAACTAGGCAAAAAATAATAGCAATAATTTTATGGCGATTCCTAATGGTTTTTAAAGTAATGTATGAAAGCTATATTAAGTTTAAGAAATATAGCATCTTTAGGGCAGAATGCAAAGCATAAAACGGAACATCTAATTGTTTTCTATCTCAAAATTGGAATTTCGTAAACTAACAATCAATCCTTATGATTTAAAGGATTAATCATAAATATGCTAATTAGTTTGCTCAAAAGGTATTTTAAGTA
The DNA here is from genome assembly GCF_043381705.1 of Parasteatoda tepidariorum. Lineage (NCBI taxonomy): Eukaryota > Metazoa > Arthropoda > Arachnida > Araneae > Theridiidae > Parasteatoda > Parasteatoda tepidariorum. The sequence goes on from NC_092211.1 coordinate 54,601,707, forward strand.
ACGAAATCGGACCCCAAAAAGCCCTTTCTCTAAATTAACACATTTTAAATGGATTCGATACTGAAAATATGGTCTCAACTCTGTAGCCAGGAGAGTAACTGAGAGTTTGAGCCTCATATAGCCTTTTTAGGAAACTTTCGTCATCCCGGCAGTGTTTATGCAAATCAAAAACAGTTGTAAGACTCGTTTAGCCATACATAATTCGTCGAAAATTTTTTTATGATTAACGATTATTTTTATTATTAAATTTAATTATGGTTGAACAATTTCTAAGTTGTTAGACATTAAGGAAAAAAACTAAAGGTTAAAATAAATTGGTTGAATGGTTCGAAAAAAATGCTTTTTCGAAATTTTAATACTTAGAAACTATCGGGCGAATTTCATTCAAAGTTTCAATTTTTTTAGCTTGAAAAAGTTACATCAAGTAAATTAATAGGCATCATTATGAATCAGCAAATGAAATGCTAAGAAACAGAATGAATGAAATGCTAAGAAACAGAATGAATGAAATGCTTAGAAACAGAATGAATGAAATGCTAAGAAACAGAATGAATGAAATACTAAGAAACAGAATGAATGAAATGCTAAGAAACAGAAGGAATGAAATGCGTAACAAAATGTATGCATGATAAAAAAAAATTCACTAATAATAAAAATACAAAAAATGCCGGAAGTAAAAAAACATTCCAAAATTTATGAATGGAGTAGAATAGTCAATTAACAAACTGAACCAATTAAAAAAAAAATAGGATAGATAGAACGATAGAAGGAGAGATAAATATATAAAAAAATAAGACAAATAAATGAAAGAAAAAAATAGCAACAAAAACAAAATAAATATTGGGTAAGAAAAATGAAATTTTAAACAAGATCTATGATTTATTTTATCTCATAAGATAATTCAGTGCTAGGACAAAAAATACTGTGCTTTGAAAATTCGCATTTAAAATTAAAAACTAACCTTCCCTTTAAGCATGAATTATTTTTTTAAGAGTTCGAATTAAAAAAAGGTGTAACCTTAACTGTTCAAGTTTCGCATTTTTTATTAACGTGACCGTTATTTTATTAAAAGAAAAGACGTAATAAAAGAAATCTGGATTCGGAAAGAAATTCTACGTGGGTGGCTTTATACTTTTACTCGAAGTACACAAGATTTCCATCAAAACGAAGAATTTTACATGAAGGGTGGTAACCGGGAAATTCAGCTGAGCTTAAAGAAACGAAATTCAAAAGTTAACCCTTTTGCATTTCATACACCACTTAACCTTAACATCACCCGACATTTTGTCGGATTAACTGAGGTAAAAGGAAAGGATTAAAGTCACTGCAGGAGTGGTTGCTTTCTCAGAAGTAAAACTTGCTCTGTCAAATCGGGAGTTTATACTTATTTTGTCAAAACACGCTATTCATTAATGCTTTTTAAAGGTAAGTTTCACTCATAAAAACTTGAAAATAGCTTTGTTCTTTAGTTACAAAAAGATAATCCTTCCTAAAACAATTAAAAATACATTCAGAAAAAATTTAGATTAAAAATTGGAATATATTGTAAAATTGGAATATACTACAAATTTGAAAAATATTCTAATTGGAATATATTATATGGATATATATCATATTTTATTTAGAAATTTGCCTTTTTTTCACCATCTCTTCAAATAGTCTTAAAAGACTTATTGGTCAAATTGTTTTAAATTGCAAGACTTATTGAATTTATTTGCAAGTCCTTAAAAGGACTTTCAGAGCTTGTTGGAAGGTTTTCAATAGACGTTCCAAAACCGATTTTCCCCCAATCTATAAAAGCATCTCTAAACATGTTTTAAATAGGTTAAGTTCTGTGTCTAAAATAAACAATCATATTTTTTATTTTGAAAATTTTTATAAGCCAGTTTTTGAGATGGAAGAAGTAAATCTAAAACTTTCAAAACAGATTCTAAAAATTGAAATTAAACATATGCTTAGAAATATCGAAGAAATATTTATGCAATTGAAAAAAGCCAAAATCATCGATTTCAGGTAGTTCTTTACAAACAGAATTTATACTTTTCAACTTGTAGCTGAAATATGCAAAAGGATTGGGTATACTTCATGCTTCGTGGACTAAACTAAAAAACAACGTAAATGAAGCAGAAAATACGGAAATGAAAATACTATAACGGTTATCTAGACAAAAACTTTTCTGATTCTCTAAACATTAAATGACATTAGAAAAGTAAAATGATAAGCACGCGCACTTAATGCTATGGTAAGGCCATCCTAGCATTGAAGGTTCTGTCGGTTTGCCTTGAAACATAATTGAGTGCTTCTCTATACATCCCTATCGGTAAGTTCTATTTTACATCTTTCAGTTTTTCTTTTCCCAAATTTATGACTTTGAGTATTCCATGCATGGGTTTTGTGGTCCTACATAGTGGATATATAAATCAATAGAGAGATGTATAAACTTATGCAATACTCGAACCTACGACCTTTGACTATCATCTTAAAAATTGAGTTTCACTCCTGTCGAATATATACACTTCTACTTCAATTTTCAGTTCTTCAGTGTATGATCTTCTTCTGACTAGCTTTTGTTTCCTGTTTACTTTTCTTCTCTTCCATGGTGGATATATATACTAATGGGCTGATACAGAAACTAATACAGTACCTGTACCTGAAGCATCTGATTTTCATCTTAAAACAAATTTTGTCTTCCGTTGAATATATATACTTCTACTTCGATTTTCAGAGTTGTATACAATCCTTATCTGTCTTGTTCATGTTTCCGGGTTACTTTTCCTCTTTTCGGGACATAAGGCTGCTTGTGGTATTCTACTACCAGCCTGCAGAAACTGCTCCTGTACTGGCAGAGTGGTTATGTCCACCTAGTGAAGCTATTAAGTCAGTGCTTTCCATTTTTTTGTGTGGATCCTATGCTTCCTGCAATTTATGTGGATCCTTCAGAGCTTGCTTCCTGCTGTTTATTGGATTTTTGGTCAGCTGTTTTCTATTAATTTACATTTTCTTCAAATATTATTCTTACATTTATAACATTAGCAGCTTGGCGCTGTTTTAGCTTGGAATTATATGTGTTTTATTTCATCTGCTCTATTTCTTTTTTCAATATAGTTCTACTTTTTGTGTCCTATCATAAATTGCGCTTTATATATGGATATAGATAGATAGATATAGTATTTAAAACAATTTTTATGCTCAGGTATGTCTAACATGGTGTTAGAAAGTTGAAAAATACTCACTTGTTTATTTTTCTTTTCAGGTAAACACCGTTTAGTTAGCGTTGTTTTTTTTTACTCTATAAACAAAAGCTATTCAAACGGACTAGCAAAAATTCAAGACCTTTAAAGTACTCACTTTAGTACTGAAATTATATATACAGCATCCTTTTAATGCAATAAAGCTATTCGATACTTTACTCGAAATCCCTTATTTGTCAACATCAGTTGGAAAAGGAGGGACGACGTTATGAAAGGATTGGACAAGAATAGCAAGATTAACCTTTCGCCCGCGCATCAATATGATCGGGATCGTATTCACAATCCAAGGACTCTCCTTCTATTTGTACATCTCCTTGTCCAACCGTTAAATCCTACTTTGGATAACCAGCCTTCAGAAGGGGGTTGAAGGATTTTAGGAGGGAGTTTTCGAGTGGGAAAAGGGTGATGTGTGGTCCCCCAGAGGAATAAATGCTGGTCACCATCTGCAAACAGATCTGGAGGATGATCTTATAAACATTACTATCTCTTTTATGTAGGTGCTTGTGTGGTTATAAAAATTAACTTTTCCTTGTATTTAGGTTAAATAAGGAGTTTAAAACTATTTTTAGAAATTTTCCTGGTGGGACTATAAATATCTCACATTCAAGAGTTTGAATCATACATGTATTTGAGAAGAATCAGAAAATGTATTGAAGCAGAATTCCAACAATGTTCTTTTTGAGAAAAAAAAAGTTGATTTTTATAGGGAAAGCTATTATTTTAGTTTCATTTATTTATACGAAATTAATTTGCTTTGCCGAGACTTTAAATCTTGATGATCAGAGTAGGTGAAATTACATTGTGGAAAGTTATCGAAGCAAAAGAATGTTCTCAACGGAGCCATGGTGGCTCTGAGGATAGATTGTCCGACTTCCAATGAAGTGTACCGCGTTCAAATTCGAACGATGGCTGGTCGATATGAATTCCGCACGTGGATCACACCGACCATAATGATGATGCAAAATATCCTCAGTGGTAGACTGAATATGGGTTAGAGTCCCCTTGCTGTCAGACTAACCATTAGAGGCTTTCTTGGTTTTCCTCTCCCTGTAACGCAAATGCGGCTTAGTTCCACTAAAAAGTACTCCACCGAGGCAGATTTCTCTCAATACTTGATGCAGGAGTTCCCTTGTCTTCTGGATTGAGTCCAAAATTACAAGGCTACGGAGTTGAACATTAGTAGTCGTAAACCTAAAATTGGGTCGGCTGTTCAACGATGATTATAAAATACATTTGGCAACAAGAATTATACGGCGACAACCTTAGAGCCTCTCTTATTCGACGAGTGACCAAACCCCTAACCCCTTTTTTTTGGCAGCAAATTAATACGGTGAAAGTGCGATCGCTATGACGCGAAAAGTTTCAATGAGTGTTAGAGATTTATAGATTTCACCAACGGCCGGCTTTAATTCAAGAATTTAAGGGCATTGACCAATCTCTATTACCTATTGCCAACGTAAAGATTTTCAGCTAATTTACTCTAATTAACCAAAATGTTATTTAGAGTTGGGAAATTCATCTTTTCAGCTGAAGAGCATAGACGAAGAATATGTTAATTAATATTTTACGAATGTTAACTAATAAGAGAAATTCCTCTTCGAAGAATGCAAAACTTTTAAAATTTTACCTTATATGTTTACAAGATATTTTTGTTATATTTAAACCCATATTCCACAGTTATATTAATCAAGAATACTTGCTTATATCATATAATGCTTACGCTCAATAATTCGAGACTTTCAGACTTTCGTTGAAAGAGTTTTTCTGCTACTATATAAATTAAAATTAGCTGAAATAAAAAAAGAGCTTTAGAAATAAGCTGATTTTCATCCAATGCAAATGAGTTTTGTTGAATTTAATCCAAGACACTAACGGTGTTTGCTTTATTTATATGGTATTATTTATTAAAGAATTACTTAATTACAAAATTAACTTTAAGAATTATATTTAACATATTTTTTAAGAATTTACTTTAGTATTCGTACGCTTTTTAATGCTATAAATAAGAAAAAATTTTGAATTCAGTAAAAACTGGATAAAAAGTAAAAAGAAAAAAAGTTTTTGAAGAGTTATTCAACGAAATTTATAAATAAATTTGTAGATTGAAAAATAGAATAAAAAAAGTTAGTAGTAAAAAATATGTCCAGAGCTGGTTTTATAAAAATATACATTTGAAATCTGACACATTTATTGAAAAATTCTAATTCGAAGAAATGAATTATTTTATGAGGGTAGTGGCATAATTTTTATGTCATGCTATAACTCTTTAAATTAGAAGAGTTTCATTTAAAGGAGTAAATGTTTTTTTTGTTAAAATCATCACAACAATAAGATAATAAAATTTTTATTTAAAGTGTGTAGCAGGAATCTTGAAATAAAACGAGGTTATTTTATGTCAACTATATCTTCCCTTATTAGTTTCTAAAACAATAACAAAAATAGTTCTTGTATTTTTTAGTTTAAGAAATACTACTTAATATTAAATGACGATTCTTCAAACTATTTATTTATATGTTTAAAATGTGTTAATTTTTAATTTTTCTAACTTGTTTGATTCAAACACTTGAAATAAAAATCCGTTATCTTATGTTAATTCTCCGTTGCTTTACTCAGTATTTACAAAGCCTTGACAGGAAATACTGCTTTCTAAGTTTTAATTTAAGGAAAATAAACTAATATAAAGTGACATTTCTACAAATTATTTAATGACATGATTAAATCCGTAAGTAGTTATTTTTTCTAATTTACTTATTTAAATTAAAAAATAACGTTAAGAATTTATTTAAATTGGATTTATTTTTAAAATATGAGTAGCACAATATTTACAAAACATACAGACGTCGTTTCTGAAATGCAATTAAAAATATTCCCTGCAGAACATTGGCAGATTCTATTGCTTTCCTCTCTCTGCAATAATTTGATATTTGGTACGGGAATCATTTGAATTACAGAAAAGAAAATATTTTTTTTCCTTCTGAAATACATTTTAAAATTGCAAATTTTGTTTTGGATATCTCAATTAAGTTTTTTTATAAATACAAAATAAGCTTGTTATAACTTAATTTTTTTCTAACGCCCCTCTTATTTGAAATAAATGGGATTCATTATGAGAACTGTCAAATAAATTAAAAATTTAAGCATTTTTTTCTTATTGAAGAAATAACATGAAAGGAAAATATAACGAGGTTATCTCCTGATTTTATACCTATAATGACATTTTTAACTTAGTTTCTTTCCTTTCAAGTTACGGAGGTGTCTTCACAGCACAAACAGCCTATCAAAGTAGAAGAAATTCAAGTAATTGCCTAAAAATGTAAGTCTTCAAAAGTTTTTCGCTAAGTTATAATTGAGACGACAAAGAAGGCAGCGTTTCATGTATTCCCTTTAAAAAGGTTGAAGAAACGTAATTGAAGTTTACAAATTATGTGAGAGAGAAAGAGAGAAAAAAAAACTCCCATTTTTGGATATTTCTTAATTAAAAGTGGCAGCAGGTAAAATGGAAAAATATTAACGCAGAATAGAGAAGTATTTACTTATTCTGCTTCAGCAATAAAATATTCATGATTTTTTTTTTAATACCCTATCACTTCAGGACAAAACTTGGAGATTAAGCGAAAAACTAATACTCCTTTGATCTTATTTGATAGTGATGTAAAAAAAGCAAACTACGAAGTTTGTTTATGTTTTTATGAGATACCTAAAGCATTTTAACGATGTACATTTTTCTCAGACATGTATATTACATAATTAATGCGCTTCGAGAGATCAAAAATAACAATTTTCTTGTTTATTTTAATTTTCCTTATTATTCCTTCAATGAGAATTATCATTTAATTAAAATTAGACTGTAAGTCAAAGAAAAAAAAAGTAAATTCGTTTAATCACAGAAAAAGTTTCCTTTTTATTAAGTCTGAAAACAAGTAATTATGTATTTTTAATTGTTTTTTAAACAGATTTTATAAAGTTAAACTGAATTTTATTTTTTTTAAGGTAAGTCATTTTTAATAAGGAAATAATTCTCTTAAAATTATTGAATTTCAACATTTTGTAAATTGTATTTTATGGCACTTACCGCTGCTGATTATATAATGCTTAACTAACATAACGTACAACTAAGAAATCGAGAAAATTGTAATAATATACAATGTATAATAAGTTATTAATGTAACTTATAACTCATTAATAACTCTCAAACTAACCGCTATTAGTTAACTCAAAATGATTTAATGATTAAAATAGTTCTTTTAAGGTCATGCGATTATAGTTAAGTAATTAATTTGACACTCAGTGTGTGAATATATGTAATCAGTTTGTTACCTTTATCATTTACCTTAACGTTTCATACACTACAGATTGCATTACAAATGTTTACAATACACAGATTACAATGCAATATTTTTCAAATAAATTCTGTAAAGTTAAACTGAATTTTTCTTAATAAGGTAAGTCATTTTTAATAAGGTAATAATTCTTTTAAAATGAATGAATTCCAATGTTTTGTAAATCGTATTTTATGGTTCTTACTTCTGCTGATTATATAATTCCTTTTCTATCGATTTAGCGCTTGAGAAGATTCAAAGTTAATACTTAAAAGTTCTATCGTTTCGAAGTTAATAGTTAAAAAAAAAAGCGTAAAATGCATCATAGGATAATTGGAAAAGCTAATTGGACTGTTGTCGTTATTTTGTAATACACGAGGATAAGTGGAAAAGTCTATAGTATTTTCGATTCAGACAAATAATGTTTATGCTTATTGTGATCAGCTGAGATACTTTTAGGAAAATAATAATAAGAAAAAAAAGCAGTCATTGTTCAACCGGCCTGATTTATATTAGGTCCTTTCGTTGACGGAACAAATTTAATAAACGCGTGGTGTCAAGCCGGATTGCCGGAAGTTCCAGATATATATATATATTTTTTAAAAACCTGAACCGAAATATTTATGGGGATTTTAGAAAATTCATCCCACTAATAGTTGGAAGAATATAAGATTCATTGGAATAAGTTTAAGCAAATTCAGGTTGATTGAGTGAAAATGTACTCTACGTAAATGTTTTAATTTGTCTAAAGGAATAGTTGGCAACAAATCGAAAAAACATCAGATTGAATAGAAAATGGTGAATAGTTTTTCATTTCCCCTTCGCATAAATAATTTTAAAAACGATAACTTTAAAACAATATGAAAACACACTTTAATAATACTAATATAAAATTAAAAATATAGCAATTACATATTTAGTTCTATAAACGTATCATTTGAAACGATAAAATAATTTTAGAAATTCTGTTCTAAGAATAGTAATTCTAACGATCAGTAACGATAGTTCATAAATTTTTGATGTATTTTCAGTATTAATTTCAAACTATGCATCTTAGATATAAAATGAACTTAATGCTAATATTCTAATAAATTGTAATACATTTTAACTATCACTCCAATCAGGAATAAAACAAGTAAATAAAAAAAAAATCCAATATCGAGCTCCGCTTCGAAGAAATGAAAATAATAAGACATACATTTCTTTATAGACGCAGTCATTTGAAAAAATGTAATAATTTTGGAAATTTTGTTTTAAGGAAAGTAATTCTAACAATTAGTAATAACAGTTCACTAATTTCTGATGAATTTTCTGCATTAATTTTAAACTATAAAACATAGATATAAAATGAACTAATGCTAACATTCTAATAAATTTTAATAAATTTTGTTTATCTCTGCAAACAAGAATAATAAAAAAAAATCAAATATCTAGTTTCGCTTCGAAAAAAATGAAAATAATAAAATATATATTTAATTTTAGACGCATTATTTGAAAACGTAAAATAATCTGCGAAATTTCGTTCTAAGAACAGAAATTCTAACAATTAGTAACGATAGTTCACTAATTTCTGATGTATTTTCTGCATTAATTTTAAACTATGCAACTGAGATATAAAATGAACTTAATGCTAATATTCTTATAAATTGTAATAAATTTTAATTATCGCTGCAATCAAGAATAAAAGAAAAAGAAAAAAGAAAAAATCCAATATCGAGCTTCGCTTCGAAAAAAAGAAAATAATAAAATATATATTTCTTTCCTACGGAGTTAGCTTTGGAGAAAAAAATCGCTGCAGTTATTTCACTTTATACCAATGGCAATTTTGACATTTTGATCCAAAAATACAATGTGAAATCCTCTCGCTGTCAGAACATATATAATAAACGCGTGGCTTCTAAGTCAGCTTGCCAGAAGTTCCGGAATTCTTTTTTATTTTAAAAGGGCTGTGTTCTAGCTTAGAGACCCTTATTTGTATGCAAGGGGCAAATGTTTCCGATCTGCTATCTTTTTTTTACCCGGGTTTTTCTATTCGGGGCAGTAAGTAACACAGATTTTATTTTCAGCTGTATATAAATATAGAAGTTATATGAAAAATCTTAGGGATATGTAATGTTTATGAATTAGAAAAAAGAAGTGAAAGGCTATTTGTTGAAAGAAAAGATGGTGCTGAATTTCAAGATTTTTTTCTTTCTAGTTTAGTTTAGAAATATAAAATGTAGGGAGATATATTTGAGTTTACGGACTTTATTCCTATTTTTTAGGACTTTAATTCGCATGTTCTTATTAATAATTTAAAAATTAGCTTCTTAATTTAGAAAATTTACAAACTATTCTGCACCCAAATATTATCTTGAACTGTCTTGTCCTAATAAAAATAAACACCATAAGTCATTAAATAAAACATAATTGTGAAAGTAACATCTAAACTTACAAATTGTAATTAATGTAATTTACTTAATTATTGTAATTACTAAAAATAAAAACTTTAAGTCATAAAAAAACATAATTATGACAGTTTCCAAACTTACGAATTGTAATTTATATAATTTATTTAATTATTGTAATTACTAAAAAAAAAAATTCCAGTCATAAAAAAGCATAATTATGAAAGTAACTTCCAAGCTTACAAATTGTAATTATTGTAATTACTAAAAATAAACACTTTAAGTCATTAAACATAATTGTGAAAGTAGCTTCTGGTAGAAATTGTAATTTATGTAACTCAAGAAACACCCGGTTTGAGTTACTTTTTTTAAGAACTAATTTTTCAACATTAGAAAAATAGCATAATTATAAAATCAGATTACAAATTTTGTTAATTTACAAACTATTATGTAATCCAAGAATTGTCTTGATTTGGATTATCGTACTAAAAACTACGTTTCTGAAATCAGATGAAGAACTTAATTGTAAAATAATTAATGTTGATATTTTGAATTACTTAGAAGCTATGAGGTAAACAACAAACTAGTTGAATTTGGGTTACCCTATTAAGAACGGACACTCTAAAAACAGAAAAAGAACACAATCGTAAAGTTAGTTTCCAAACTTTGCCATTTAACAAGCGAATAAGGAACCTTGAAATTGTTTTTATTTGTTTTATGCTAAATTAAAAAATTAATGTTCTTAAATAAAAAAATAAACACAAATATAACATAATCCCATTCTGATTTTGTTTGTTTTTGTTTTAGCCTCTGAATGAAATAATGTGTATTAAAGGCATTTTTCGGTATGTACTTCAGCAAATATTTACGAGTTGCACAAAATTTAATGAATTCTCAATGCGTGAAAGGAAAGCAACTCTAAAGGAATAAATAAACAAATTATATCTGTAATGAAATAATGTTTTACAGCTTGTATTCTTTTTTCTTCCAGGAAAATATTTTGATTGGTTTCAGCGGTGTAGTATACAACTTAAGTGAGTTTTAATAGTGTAATATACAATAGTGAAGTGTTTTAATAGTGTAGTGCACAGCTTTAATTGAATATATCGCTTCCTTGAACCGATATTATGGTTCAAGAGTACTGGTCCAAACTTGAACATGAAGGGTACTGGACTGGTTCAAATCCACGACATCTTTAATAAAGTGTTAGAAGGATTATATGGAAGCATATTATCATTAAAATTGGACCTTATTGTGCACACAAGTTTAAGAAGTAACATAACACGGTACTCTTAAGAAGATTCTAGGTTAAATTTTTATTATGTGTTTTCTCGATATTTTTTTGTACTTGACAAATTTTTCATGATATAGTGTTATTAGACAGCACAAAAGGTAAGGATAGCCTGGCTAATAGGGCGTTGGGCTCATGTCCAATAGGTCATGAGTTCGATTGCCTTTGACCAAAGGGCAGGTGACTGGTGCACGTTAAATATGTCTGGTCACAAAGTCCTCCAAGTCTCCATAACAAATCAATACCTCTGGGGGTACTAAATCGGAGATTTATCGTTCTACTGTCCAGGTGAAAATTACGATATATGGATGAATTAATGGATGTGTGAATGGGTCCGCTCTTTTAAAACGAGCTCTGACATGTGTGTGTGCGTGACTGAAGACGATTCTTCAGAATAGAAGACTCCACTTAAAAACAAGAAAGGCACCCTCTGCCTTAAATTCGGTTATTTGGCAATCGCCATTATAGACAAAAATAACAACAACAACAACAGACAGTTCAGTACCTTTCAAAAAAGGTAGAAAATAATAGGGTTGCTTCATTAGATTATGAGAAAAAGTGCTTAATTTTTATAAAACCTATGAATTTTTCCACATAACTTTAAAGTAATAAAATTATATTACTTGTAGTTTTGAGAAAGTAATATAAAACTACACGTTTGTCAGTTTGCAGAATTTTAAAAATCTAGTCTTATTGCAGTTGAAGTTGATGAAATTTGAATAAGGCTAAAAATTCTTTTTATCGTTAATTGCATAAAAATAAACATACTTATCAAAGTTTTAAAAACTAATAGCTGTTTACTAGTTAAATATCTTTCAACAACTGTTGATTGCAGAATTTTATTGTTATAATTCTGTGAGAAAAAATTAATAGAGAATCTAAAATACCTCAAACTTTATATCTCACATTCTGATTGGCTAACGGCCTTAGTGGACGGCCCTCGTTTGCCTGCGTGGATGAGAACTTTTTGATGGAACTAACCCGCATTTGCCTTACATGGATTGGAAAACCATGAAAATCTCCCATGGTTAGCCCGATTGAAAGTGGACTCTAACCCCATATCCGTCTACCACTGAGGATAATTTACGTGTTGGTGCGAGCCGTCTGCGGAATTCGAATCGAGCAGTGTGTGGATTCGAACCCGGACACTTCATTGAAAAGTGAACGCTATTGCCTTTGAGCCACCACGACTCTTCTAAGCATGCTATGATAATAAGCATGATAGCTATGCATCTTAGATATAGAATAAACTTAATACTAACATCCTAATAAATTTTAATACAGGTTAAGATTTATTATTCGATTGAGTTTTCGATAAATTTGAACGAATTATGGTTTAACACATTCTTATATTTCTAACAGTGTTACTGAAGCTTAAGGCTTTCCTATAATGAGAATCTGAATCTATCATAGTGTTCTGAAAAGATTAATTCAAAAAAGATGATGTAACAATAATTATTTTAAACGTACACTAGAGTACACAAGTTTTTGGCGAACATGTGGAAGGAACATGTAGAAAATTCGAGACACCCAAACTGATTATGACGGTTAGAAACAAAATGGCGAAAATCTGCAATCTAGATTTATAGCGACAGAAAAATTCCAACCGCTCCTGAAAAAAAAAAAAAAAAAAAAAAAAAAAAAAAAAAANAAGGAAAAAGAAGAATGAAATTCGGATAAAGCGTCAAACTCGAGGCTGCGATGAAATGATTTGAAAAGCTAGTCGAAATCCTATACTGTTATTCTCCCCATCTACATAGGAAGTCTGTTCCCTTCCTTCGAAATTCTTAACAGAAAATTCGCCTCGTGCTCTTTCTTTCTGAATAGCCAAAAATAAAAAGGAAATTTTCTAACAATGAGCTTTAGACAGAGGTCTCAACGGTACCACAAACCATGCATGCGAAAACACCCCCGGGAAAGCCAGAATGGACCATTCTATGAAGAGGGGTAGATGGGGCTTGCTTATCTAATTCCTTCTCTTAGATGTACCACCCCATGCTTCGAATTTCCAAAGTTATTTTATAATATGTTTTTATTTCCTGCAGCGTCGTAATACTTGTATGCTAATATGAGTTTTATATATTACTGAATTAGTTTTTTATAATACAGTGAAATTTGGAACGCTTTTTTTTAAGACTAAATGTATTGCCGTAATGGCTCAGAGGATACAGTATTCGTCTTCCGGAGGTGAACCGGGTACGAATCCCAGCGATGATTCGTCGATACGAATTTCGCACCTGACTCGCACTGACCACAGTGCTGACGTAAAATATCCTCTGTGGTAGATGGATCCTGGGTTAGAGTCCCTTTGCAATCGGGCTAGCCATGGGAGGTTTTTATGGTTTTCCTCTCCACATGACGCAAATGCAGATTAGTTCCATCAACCATGAAGGAAACTTAATCCCCAATTCTTGATCCAGGAATTCCCTCTTCTTCTGGATTGGGTTCAAAATTACAAGGCTACGGAGTTGAACATTAGCAGTCGTAAATCCAAAAAATGGGGTGGCTGTTCAATGACGCTTATAAAATTAAATGGCAACCAGTTATGAAATAAAATTTAAAAAAAACTATATACATTAAGAAAAACTATTATCAGCTTTTGTATTATTTATCAGTTTTGGTATTGGTAGCACGTAATTTTAGCTACTCTTTTATAAAGCTGCAACATTTCAGCACTGAAACTTGCTACATTTTTAATCGTATTTAAATTTGAATGGCGTTTTTTGTCCAAATCGAACCAGATTTTCACGCCAGGATGGTAAACAAAGTTAGAAAGAGAAGTCATTAGAGTAAAAAGGAGTTATTTGGCTTTCCAAATTTACTTAATTGTAGCTTGAGACCTTCATCCAGATGAAGATCTTCAATTGCCTTTATGTTAAGCATCGATTACGACTCCCTTTAAGATAGGATTCTGGAGCCCTCTCCTTGATGCCGTAACCATCACAGAAATGTCATTACAGCATTAGGTAAAGGACACAAACGTACAGGGCCCAACTCATGCCGATACCAAGAAACATCCACTAACAACAAACAAATAACTCTTTCAACCTTTGATAAAAGGCATCATTACGCTACTTGGCCTCATTCAATTGTTCACCTTAATTTGTCAAACTAATAGCTTGAATTTCAAAGAACGTCAAAGCTCAATACGTATCATACCTAACAAAGGTAAATTTTAAGAACTTAACGTAAATTTGGTGTCAATGGCCATATATTTAACGAGAAAAGATTTACGTACATATTCTTATGGTCATGATAGTTTAATGGGCACATATTTATTTTTACGGTCAGTGACGGGAATTCTTTTTGTTGGTCAGAGACCATAATCACGCGAAGAAATTTTTAAAGATTTATAAGAGGTTTTCTAAGCCTGCACTGGGAATTGTGCCAATCACAATGATTCCATAAACTCATTTACTATCGTTAATAAATAGTTTCTTTTCAGACGTATTATTGGATGGTATAAAGTTTCAAATGCCTTTTTAGTAATGTTCTAAAGTAAGCAGCAAAAAATACACCTAAAGATGAAACTAATTAGAAAATCCTTAAGAGAATACCTAAATTTTTAATGCTTAAAGTTTTAATTGCTTTGTTACAATTCTGTTCGAATTCTAAAACCATTTAAATCGAAACTGAAATAATTCACTCGATTTTAACTCTCACTGTTGGAAGACTTTCCAAATATGGCACTTAAAACTCTTCCTTTTATTCATTTCTCTAGAAGCCAAAACAGTGCTCCGTGTATATGCTTACTGATCTAGTTGTTCTTTCAGGTGTTGTCAGACACGACATACAGTTACAGATGATAGCTCAAGAAGAAAGCATCCGCTGAGAATAGGTGGAAGAAAGGAAAAAGTTAGTCGAGATATTTGTATGAATATATATCCGTTACTTCTACCGAGAGAACACCTTCACCTTTATGGTCCTTTTTTATCAGATGAAAATGTTCCTACTTTTTCTCTTTCTATCTCTTGTTTACTGACAGAAGCTTCGTGACAATTTTGAGCTATTACCCTAAGGACTTGAAAGAAATGTAAAACAAAGTTTTTAGTCGGATTTACAAAAACGTGTGAATTTAAGTGATTAACAGCAGTGTTTCGCTTAAGAGAATTAAAAATAAATTTTCAAAGTTTGAAGTATTGCTTTGTTAATTATCGAAAAGTTGTGCAAGCTCATGGAAAAACATCAAGTTTAATGAATTACACCTTAAGGGAAATGTAAGACGAAATCAGACTTTTTTTTCTGTCCTTATTTCATTAGAGAATCAGAAGTTGCATTAGTAACATAAAAGCAATTATTCTAAGCAAATGTATATTCTTCTTCTAATTAAAACTTTTTAATAGACAAACCGATATTGTGCAGCTATCTGATCGAAATATTTCTCAAACCGTGGTAGTGTTCTGTTAATGATCGTCATTATCTTCCGGCAGTAGATAGCCATGTTCAGAGAATTTCCCTCATTTGCTATCATATTTAAAAGATGGTTCACATTATTGTCGTGGTGCTCGATTAATTTATTGTATCAATAAACTATGAAAATTAAATAATAATTAGATTTGAATATTTTTGCTTATGATTGAATTAAAAAAGGGCGAAAGGGGTTTACCTAAAATGAGAAAGAAGTCGTATAACTATAAATTGCGATTATAGTTTAAAATACCACAGCTAAAATTTATTTTTCAAAATTTTAAAAGTAACGATATTGTACCTTCATGTGTATTACTTTAAAAGGAATGCATAAGGTAATGTAGACCTGCAACACTCAGTTGTTGACCAAAGAGGTAAAGACTCTGCAATTTCAAGACGGTTGTGATCATCATTACGCAACGACCACCTTTTTTCCCAGACAAACTGAAGCTCATCGATTCTGTGCCTTAACCTCTGTGTTAAAACCATTTAGTGCCTTAACTACTGTCAAAACCATTCGGTGCCTCACACTATGCCAAAACTACTATTTAGTGCCTTAAACTATGCCAAAGCCACTATTTAGTGCCTTAACCACTGTGCCAAAACCATTATTCAGTGCCTTAAGTATTGGGACAAAATCACTGTTCAGCGTCTTAACCACAGTGTCAAAACCACAGCCAACATGTTTTTGCTGAAAAGAACTCATGAATGGATAAAATCTTACGAAATGTCATTTTATGTTAAATTAGCTTTAAATTGAAACAATATTGTTATTGTCAATTTACTGGACAATTTCATATTTTAAATGCACCGAGCAAACAGTAAACATATAGCCTATTAAGTTCAATATACTTGCTAGTCTAATACCTTATAATCACTCATAGCTTTAGTTAAAATAATAAATATCGTAAATAAAATTCAAGATTTATTAGACTAATCGCCTATAAAGCAATTCGAAAATAAAGCATGTATCAAGCAATATAGGTTATCCAGCTTTCCTACCAGAAATAAACATTTTATACAGAAACTCTTAAAAAGTTGCCTCTATTTTTAATCACAAAAATCACTATTTGTTTTCTTTGAATCGGAATTATGTCGCATTGAAATACATAAATCCGAAAATAGATTAAAACCTGGCGAGATCAAAGGCGATATCTTCCCCTGGGTGCAGTTCGAAATTCACTCCTCAAATACAGCAGCGTAATTAAAATTACTGTCCAAATTTTCTTGCCTATAAAATAACAGTGAGAAGGAAGAAAACACAACAAAACAGGAAAAGCCTTTTCGCTACAGCAGCCTTTCCTTTTCCAGGTTTTCAGGGAATGGAAGAAGGTTAGATATCATTGATGCTCAGAGAAACAGAAAAGGAGTTTTATTACTTTCCTTTTCTGCATCCGCCGCCGCTTTTCAAGTGTTATCCCATCGCCTTGTTGAAGGCCTTTATTCATTGTATAGAGAAAGAGAAGCGGGCTTATGCAAATTGCGCCAAATTCCCATTCCTTTCTCCTTCATTGAGTTTCAGTAAAAGAGGGGTGGGCGATAATAAAATGTGCATTCTTAGGAGCTTTTCAACGAGTTCCTTTTGATTTCTCTTCTTCAGTGGAGGCAGCTTTTCGAATGGTTGTTGTGGAGGATCGTCCGCCAACCTCCATCTTTTACGAAGCAAAAGAGTTTTCCTTTGGCGAGAGCTTAATATGGGAAGGGTTGTTTCTTGAGTAGCCGTGTCTTACGATGCCCAAGACTGATGCTCAAAGTGCTTTTGTCTGAGCATCTTGGGAGACATTCTTCGAACGATGTTTGGTGAAAAGTGGTCTATGGGACATTTCCTTGTGAGATATAGATCTTTTTAGACATAGATATCTTCACAGATTTTGCTCAAAGCAGGCACACTTCCCCAGACTTAGCTTAAAAGAAGTAGATATTTTTATATTTATCTCGAAAGATACAGACTGTTTTAGATTACTTCAAAAGATATAGATCTTTCTTTATTTATCTAAGATACAGATAGTTCTATCCAGATTCAACTCGTTTTTTGAATCCTTCTATGTATAGATCGTAGGATATAGTTCTATCTACATTCAACTCGTTTATTAAGATCTTTTTAAATTTAGTTTGCTGGTAATAAGAACTTAATAGGGGAGAACAAGGGAAAGTTTGTTCTCAAATAGCCCTGACTAACAGTACACAGGACTGTTGCTCAAGGTGCTTTTATCTGAGAATCTTGGGAGACATTCTTATAACAAAATAAATAAATGTGTTAGGTGAAAAAGGTGATTATAAAACACTTTCTGAATTTTGATTGTAAGATATAGATCTTTTTAGTATTATATCAAGATATATAGATCTTTTCAGGCTTAGTTCATAACATTTACCCATCTAGAATTAATTGAAATAAGATAGCTATTTTGATTTTGATCTCGAAAGATATAGACTATTTTAACTTAGCTCATAATAAAGATTTTTCTTTATTTATCTAAGGTATAGTTGTTTCTAGATTCATATCAAAATTTGCAGTTTTAGATTAAGCTTGATATAGTTCTATTTAGATTCTATTCGAAATATTATGACCTTTCTAGATATACCTTATAAGATTAAAACCATCATGACTCGTAATACTTTAAATTTATCTCTTAACATTATGCTATTTTTTTTTATAGATTTAACTTATAACACACGCGTTTTTCTCTTAAATTATCTGGTACATATAAATATCTCAGTTTGGTTGATAATACTTCATTTTAAATAAGCTAAAAATTAACTAAATTACTTAAAATACAAATTTTAAATTAAAAATTAAATTTTAAAATAGCTAAAAATACAGATTTAGCTTTTTATCCTATTTAGATGGATAATATTTATTTGCGTAAATTAGCTAATTTAAATCAGTAGTTAGTAGTTTAAATTTGGGAAATTTAAATTTTTAAGTAACTATTTGACATTTCAGTTATTTAAAAGCGTAGCTGCTACCCATATACTATTTAACTTAAATAAAAATTACAAATTCATTTAAAAATTGGAAACTAATTTAAAAAATTTACGAATTAACATCAATTAAAATTCCAACTTCAATGATAAGGAAGTTTATTTGGGGCATTCTATACTTAAAGTATGCTTATTTTAGCAGTTAGAAAAAGTTTTTTGAATTTGATAAAATTTTTCAACTGTGAAACATTGGGAAAAAAATCAAGAAACTGAAACTTTAGTTTTTTGTACATTATTGCTAGTTTTTGGAATGTTATCGGGCAGTTTTTCGGGGGAATGTTTGATTTAAAATACAGGAAATATATCACTTTTTTTTAAGACTATTATTATTTGTAATTTATATTATTCTAATATGCTTGAGATGGATACGCAAAGATTAAGAAGTTTTCAATTAAGCTACATAAACTGCCTAACTGTGTCATATCTGTTCTCTAGTTATTAGAAGTGTGTTTTGTTGCATCTTGCTTTAGAACTAATCTTACCAGATAATAATCAGATATTTTTTCGAAAACGTACTAATTTTTAAAGTACCGGATTACAGAACCATCAAATAACTTATTTTGGGAGTCACGGAACGATCAAAAATAAATTGTATCATTTAAAATAAACGAAATAAGATGCTTTCGTTAATCCTAATTTGAGAAAAACATCATCGGATCATTGAATCATGCAATCGACCATTCAAGTCAATTAAATACAAATCGAAGTTTTGAGAAACGAAGCATTTCGTAGCAACAGAGAGGGTATATAAATATTTGTATCATTTCAATGTTTATTTAATTAATTGATTGGAAAAATATTGTTAAAAAAGCTAAGCATTTTTCTGAAATAATAATAGAACAAAAAATTAAAAAAATTTATAACTTTTTTAGTCTTATAATCCCATTTTTTTATTAGAAAATAAGGGTAGATAAATTTTATAAATATTCACCAAACTAAAATTCGTTTCTGAAAATTGATTTTTGAAAATAAATTGATTTGAACATTGATTTTGACAGCAATAGTTGATTTGTTTCAATGTCCCTAAGAACACCTGCTTAACGAATAAGCACACGAACGCTTAACGAATAAACTGCAACGCGAATAAGCACAGTAGATTGTTAAAACTTATTTGTGATAAACATTATGGGAAATATGGAGGTAGACATTATGGGAAGACAAAATCATACAAGTGACTATAGTAAAAGGAAAGGGGTTTACTTTTATTTGTACTTAGTTACTTTACAAGAAAAATAGTACACTCGCTTAAATTTTAGCTACTTTTAAGATTTTTTTTGGCGTTACAATGCTTTAAAAAGTCCTCTCAGAATTGTTTAACTTGATACTTCTTAAAATATAAATGTTACTATAAACTTTAACCTCTTCCTGTAACTTTAATAGCAACAATTTCGGTTGATACATATTTTGATATGAACACATTGACTTCCTCAATTGTTAAAACGATCTTGTATCTCACATTATTGTATTGATATATTTTGCTTTGGCTATATTGATACAATATTAGAAAGCACTCCTTTTTGCGGATATAATCGTGTGAGCTGGTGAAAAGATTATATCTTTTCTTTATTTCGCTTTCCGGATTCTTAATATATGTTTTTTTTTAGAAAATTAATATTTTTTTTAAATACTTTTGAAAAATATTTTTAATAATTTTCGTCTCTTGTCATAATTTTTCTCCATATTTTCTTAATATTTTAATATATATA